>NC_133331.1:124624229-124924229 GCF_042186555.1 Aquarana catesbeiana
TGAAGCAGTTATTGTATTGAGAACTTTTGATTTCACAATCAATTGCAATGCAGAGTGGTAGGGCTGGTCTCTGGTGACTTCTTGGGACTTAAAGTGCAGCTCCCAGTGGACGGAAAGTGGCTAACGCCAAGCAAAGATATGACACAAAATAATTGCAGCTCTATGTTCATTAATGCAGCAATTGTGATTATGTGATAATTAGAAAATAATTGGAAAATGGACCCGTGTACTTTGATGCGACTGCAGCGTGATTTTTACCCTATAGACTTCAATGAAAATGCACCAAAATCACATATACATGCATTTTTGGTGTGCTTTTGCAGGTTGTTAAGGCTCCTTAAAGAGGAACTGCAGTCTGCTCACATAATTTGTAATAAAAACATCTTTGCCATTCTGAAGCTTCCCTCCAATCACTTATCATATTACTTAACATATTATTTTATATATACTGTGATTCTTGCCAAATATGCTGCAGAAATCTCTCTCCACTGAGTCTGCCTGCAAACATTTTAACTGTAGGCAGCTGAAGCTGCTGGCTGGTCACTTCCTGGATTTACACAGACAGAGGCACACCTCCAGCTCTGCAGCTCTCATTGGCCCTTTTATGACTCATCCCCCTCCCTTCCTGGCAAACTCTCACAAGAGAGACAGCTGTGCATGATGTCATAAGCCTAGACTTCAGGAAAGAGACAGGAAGTGGACTGTATAAGGTATTTACTGGCAGAAAAAAAAAAAATGTTTTACTATCCAAAGTTAAAACAACAAGGGCAGAAGATTTAATAGATGGAAAGATGAAAAAAATGACTGAGGCTCCACTTTTACCAGCATCCAGTCTCCTTTCACTACCAAAAACGCAACCAAGTCACACTAAAAATCATATCAAACCGCAGCTGTAATGGTGTGAATCTGGCCTTACTGTGCAGTCACAGGGTGGTGATGGGGAGGAGACCTGGTCATGTTAAATACAGAAGATAATCAGATCTCCTTGACAGGGAAGTGCTGTCTGGCAGACAGTGTAAATCTCAGGACTGGATAGATAGAAATAAAACCCATTTATTGGGTAAAACAGTTCTTATTGGTATGTAATCTTTAAATGCAGTGGTTTTCCAGAACATCAGCTTTAAAATTGACTAAAGGCTGGCATGGATATTGGCCATGAAGTTGGCCTCTATGGGGCCTTCATCAAGAGTAATTTGTAATCCACAAATTACATTTTTCCCCCCTTTTTTAAATGCTCATACCATAAAATCTGCAGCAGAAGCCCACCTCAATGTTGGGTGAAAATAGGATTTTTATTACAGCTTACCTGTAAAATCCTTTTCTTGGAGTATATCATGGGACACAGAGCCCAAGTAATTACTTAATGGGTTATGGGCCACCTTCAGGTGTTGACACTGGTATACCCAATCAAGGAAGTACACTCCCTCCTCCTTCCGGGAACACATCAGTTTTTTTGCCATAGCAATGCTACTTGAGGGGAGGGAGAGACAACCCGCAGGGTACCCCCAGACTTGAGGACTTAAACTGCTGCCTGCAGCACACTGTGCCCAAAGGCGATATCCTCATACCTCCTTACATCCACCTGATAACATTTTTGTGAATGTATGCACTGAAGACTAAGTTGTGGCCTTACAGATCTGAGCCATGGAGGACTGGTTCTGCCCAAGAAGCACTAACCGCCCTGGTAGAGTGCACCTTAACTTGAAAAGGGGGAATCTTACCCCTATCTTACCCCTTAAATCATAAAGTTTGAATTATAACTTGCCAAATCCACTTAGCGACAGTGGATTTTGACGCTGCCTGTCCTTTCTTAAGACCCTCTGGCAGAATAAGACATCAGTCTTATGAATCTGAGCAGATGCCTTTAAATAGATTTTCACTGCTCCCACCACATCAAGACAATGTAGTGACTTTTCTTCCCTGGAACATGGTTTTGGAAAAAACAATGCCAGGACAATATCTTGGTTCAGGTGAAAACCTGAAACTGCTTTTGGCAAAAAGCCTGGACGAGGGCGTAACATCACTTGTCCTCATGAATAATCAAATATGGCTCTTTACAAGAAAGAGCAGCGAATTATGAAACACTCATTGCTGAGGATATAGCAACCAAAAATACCAGCTTTCTTGTCAGAAGGACTAAGAGAATATGCTGTATCAGTTCAAATGGCTGTTTTTGTAAGACTGACAAAACTAAAGTCCCAAGGGCTCAAGGGTGATTAAACTGGCGGATTAATCCGCATCACCCCTTGCATAAAACCCCAGACTAAAGAATGAGTAGCAAGCGGTCTTTGAAATAAAAATGGATAAGGCTGAGACTTGACCCTTAATAGTACTCAGGGCCAAATTCATCTATACGCCCAACTGTAAAAAAAGCAAGAATTCTGTATATGATATATCTCCGAGGGCGCCAACCCTTGGATTCATACCAGGAAACATAAGCCCTCCAAACTCTATAATATATAGTTCTGGAAGCTGGTTTCCTTGCATTAATCAAAGTAGAGACAACTGACCTGGAAAGCCCACGTTTCTTCAGAATGTGGGTTTCAATAGCCAGGCCCTTAAATTTAGCGTTCGTAAAGTAGGATGGAATATCGGCCCCTGCGAGAACAGGTCTGGCCTTAGTGGAAGGGACCACGGACCCTCCACTGCCATCTTTACAATTACTGCATACCATGACCTTCTAGGCCAGGGGTCTTCAAACTGCAGCCCTCCAGGTGTTCAGGAACTACAATTCCCATCATGCCTAGTCATGTCTGTGAATGTCAGAGTTTTACAATGCCTCATGGGATGTGTAGTTCTGCAACAGCTGGAGGGCCGTAGTTTGAGGATCCCTGTTCTAGGCCATGCTGGTGCTGCCAGAAATTACAGGTTTTCTTTCCAGCTTGATCCTGCAAAGAAGTCTAGGCAGCAATTGAACAGGGGGAAAGGCATAGATCAGTGAGAACTGATCCCACGGTAGCACCAACGCATCTGTTCTGCATGTGAATGAATCCTTTATTCTGGACACAAAGTTGACTAACTTTATGTTGAACTGGACACTAGAAGATCTACATCCGGAGTGCCCCATCTTTGACAAACAGCCCGAAAATATGTCAGGGTGAAGAAACCATTCCCCTGGGAATAATCTGCTGGCGACTTAAGTAGTCCGCCTGCCAATTCTCTATTCCCGGAATGAAGACTGCCGATGGGCAGAAAGAAATACTCCGTGCCCAAGTTAGAATATATGGTTCACATCTCTCTGCGCTGAGAGACTCTTGGTGTCCCCTTTGGTGATTGATATAGGCCACAGCCGTGGCATTAACGGATTGGATCCTGTTAGGACAATCCCTTAATCTGCAAGTCCAGGCCTTCAGAGCCAGACGCACTGCCCAAATCACTAGGATGTTGATGGGCAAGGCTCTTTCGGTTCTTGAACACTGTCCTTGGACAGTTGTCTTCTGCCGTTACCACTTTCCAGATAGCTGGTCTGAAGGATTTACCTTTTAGCAGATTCTTTATTAACCACCAATTGAGGCTTTGGGACACCTGCATTGGCAAGTCCAAAGCTTAGATTGTTTTGTTCCAAGCAAATAGAATACTGTTTTGCAACATTCTGAAATGGAACTGGACATAGGGAACTGCTTCGAATGAAGCCACCATCTTTCCTAACAACCTCATGCAAAGGCGAATGGAGGGATCTCCTTTTGACCTGACCATCCGCACCAACTCTCTTATGGAGTTGTTTTTTGCCTGGGCAAGAACACCTTTTTCTGGGCTGTATCTATGATCAGACCCAAATACTCCAGCTTTTTTAGCAGTTTTAAGGGAGACTTTACTAGGTTGAGAACGCAACCCAGACTTTTCCAGGTAACTGGTTATAATGCATACACCTTACTCCGAACACCGATTGGTCTATTACCAATGGATAGTCTAGGCATGCCAAGACTGTTTATGCCCTGTGCCCTTAACCTAGCTAGAGGTGGGGCTAGCACTTATGAACACTAGGGGTGCTGTAGCTGGCCGAAGGGCAAGGCTACAAACTGAAATGCTGTTCTACTTTGAACTGCAGAAACCTTTGGTGAGCGGGAAATATATGGACATGCAGATATGCATCCCTGATGCCGATAGACACCAGAAGTTGTCCTCTTTGTAGGATAGAAACTACTGACCTGATCGACTCCATAGATCTGTTGAATTTCTGCGTGGATCTGTACATGTACAGGAAACACATGAAAAAGGCAGTAAAGGTTTTAAGGAACCTAAGAAGAAACAGAACTATCAGCTGACTCTACTAGAGGTAGCTTGAAAGAGGCACGGACCATCTCTGTAAGAGATTTGTACCAGCAATCTTTCAGATTGCGAGGCTGAAAAAAGGTTCAACACCAGTTGTCTCCTCCGCAGAGGGGTAATCGGTATACCTTTCTTCCTGATCACCTGAGGGTAACCCCTCATCCTCTACCCACTGTTCCCTTGATAAGGGATCTAAGGTGGGGAAGGGGGATCTAACACGTTTCCTATCCTTGGATAGCGGATGCGGTTAAAGTCGATAATTTTCATTCTAGGCCCTGTAGGGCGGAGGAAAAAACGCATCTTCAATCATGTATACAGGGGCTGAATGTTTTCTCCTCTAGAGTCTGATGGTGGAGACCGTTGCCGCGGCTTAGAGGCAGCTGCCCCTGGTGCAGAAGGAGTCCGTTTAAATAAAAAGGACGTTTATACCTTCTTTTGGGCAAAAGAGTACCTTTCCTGCTAGAAATTATTTGTATGTATTTGACCAAATCTTCCCCAATGAAAAGGGAAAACTAGTCAAAAGCTTTCTTGCAAGATGCTTTGGCTGACCAACAGGGTCCTACACATGTGTTTTAGCACAAGCGCAAGGCGGGACGCTTGGTAGATAGAGTGCTTTATGGCGTCTATGGCAAAACATAGCGCCTTTGGTAGTTCGGCTAACTCACGGGCCGGTTGTGCAGGGACCTCCCTAAGGGCCTCTTTGATCTGGTCCTTTAGGGACTGACAGATGCCTAGGGCAGCGACTGCAGGCTAAGAAATGGCACCTGCCAGGAAAAAGAGGATTAACAAAAATTCCAACTTCTTATCTGTTGGATTCTTAAGCATTTGTGCATGGTCTACTGGACAAGTTAAATTTTTTATTGATGCTGGAAATCGCAGCGTCTACTGCTGGTACTTTCCATCTTTCTTGAATTTCTCCTCCATGGAATAGAGAACTGAGAAACTCTCTGGAGGGAGAAAATGCTTATCCGGATGATCCTATTCAGCATAAATAAGCTTTTCTAGTAATGCATGAAAAGGCTGTAAAAGGTTTTTAAAAACCCAAGGAAGTGACCGAACTTTCAGCTGACTCTGTTAGGGGGTAGCATGAAAGTGGAACGAACCATCTCCGTAAGAGTTTGTATCATCAATCTCTCAGATTGCAAGGTTGCATAAGGTTCATCAACTGTTTCCTCCACAGAGGAAAAATCGGCTTGTTTTTCTACGTGATCGCCTGAGGGTAATACCTCATCCTGTGCCCACTGTTCCCTTGGTAAAGGGTTTGAGGTGGGGAAGGGGGGGGATCTACCCTGTTTCCCCAAAAATAAGACCTAGCGTGATTGTCGGTGATGGCTGCAATATAAGCCCTACCCCCCAAATAAGCCCTAGTTAAAGTCCTTGTAGGTCTTATTTTCATGGTAGGGCTTTTATTGCAGCCATCACTGACAATCACGCTAGGTCTTATTTTCGGGGAAACAGGGTAGCATGCTTCCTATCCCCTTGGATGGAGGATGCAATTAAAGCCGCTAATCTTCATTCTAAGCCCTGCAGGGCAGAAGAAAAGGCATCTTCAGTCACGTTTCCAGGGGCTGAAGTGTGAGAAGCAGTTGCACCACCAATAGGTTCCAAAGACTCACCCTGGCTTGCCATACCTGGTATCTCCGGAGAGGATGACAGTGTGGAGGCATGACTGGAGTTCCCAGCGCCTGGGGGTGGAACTTTAGGTGCCTTGGTGGTAACCTTGGAAGCCATAGTGCTAAGCACAAAAGCAGAGGCATTCTAATAAAAATTTAGTATTTGCAGAGCAATAGTAGAAATAACAATACAACATCAAGATTAATCTGATGCTAAACAACACTGTATTTTCCTGTACTAGAAATGCATGTGTAAACCCCTCATGTGCTCCAGCGCTCCTGTGTCCTATGTGGCAGCTCTACATTCAGCTGCTCTGGTAGAGACATTTTAGTCATAAGAGCGCTGCTTTTAAAGATTTCTCAGGTGTAAGCCGGTGCTCTGTGCGCTCCATGTGGACGCTGAGTCCCACACACGGCGCCGACTCCATTGGCCACGCCCCTTCTATTGACCCGCCCTCCTCCTCTCAAATTAACTTCAGTACGCGCGATCACAGTGCCCAGGCTCCATTCCCTGCGACGCATGGGGATGGAGAACGGTGCCAAATTCAAAAAGTAAAACACACAATACACATACAGTACACTGTAATCTTACAGATTACATTACTGTATCAATTTATTTCAACTCCCTTTTGTTCCTAGTGGTTTGTCCAGTGCCCTGCATGCAGTTTTATATTATAAAAACTGTTTTTTGCCTGGAAACTGGATATTGTCCATAGCAACCAAAACCGTCCCTTTACATCAAAAGCAGGTTTAGACCAGCTAGAAAACAGCAATAATAAATTAGAATCACTTGCAGAATTGAGCGATAGCGATTTGTGGGGAAATCCGCCATCAAACACTGGAAGTAACGACAGCAACAATTCTGCAATTAAATTATTGAATCATTTTTATTATAATATTTCTTATATTTATAGTTATTTATTATATTATGATTTAGGGTTTCAAACTTTATCATACCCGGGATGTCTACTAGACTCTTGTTTGGACAGATTTTAGTGTGTTATTCCTAAGAATTACAGGCCTACAATATAAAAACGCCAAATTTCCATGCAAAATAATGGTACCGCTTTCAGCACCAAAAACCTGAAATGATCATACCACCAGGGAGGTTAAAGAAAAATGCTAAAAGGCAGGTATACATAAAGATGTTTGTATAAGAAAGCCGTCCCGCCCTCCCGCGGACGGGGACGGGGGGGGTTTACTTGGAAGTGTAAAACAGCCTTTAGTACCATCACACCTGGAATAATCTGCTCAAACATCTTGGGCCTACAGATAGGACGTAATATACCTTGTGCAGTATACATAACGTACCCCCAGCTGCTTAGTCGCGCCCCCCCCCCCCCCATACAGGGACACACCATGCTGTTGTAGCTGGACACCGAGCTGCTGAAAAGGGAATGTGTATCTTTACTCCCTCTAGAGGAGTTTTAAGGCATTACAATGTTTAAAATATATGTAAGAAAAGGCATAGGTGAACTTTTTACAGTTTCTAAGCTTCTTCCCTTACCTTATCTTCGCTACAGGATACTGCTGTTTTAAACAGACCAAACTTCACCCATCACAGCGGGCTGCGTTAGTAAACCTTCAAAGACCAGGTCCCTTTTTAATAGGGGTTCCACTCCTTTGGACCTGTATAGCACCCCTCAGGACAACTTTAGGTAATGTAGCAAGACCAAAAAGAGTCCTGGTTCCTAGGGTCCAGCCCTCAAAGAGAAGAGTTACAGGTAAAACCTCGTCCTTCTATGCGAGGCCTGAGTACAATCCTGTGGCCTCAGTGGCGTGGATGGATCCGGTTGTGGAGGTTTTTTTAAATTCAGCATGGATCCCTCCTGGAACTCCTCAGAGCACATCTTCAGCCATGACCCACACCTTAGACACTAGCAAAAAAAACGATGTGCTCCTGGAAGGAGGAGGGGTTATATAGGGAGTGAACTTTCTTGATTGGGTATACCAGTGTCAACACCTGAAGGTGGCCCCTAACCCATCAATTAACTACTTTGGCCCATGATGTACAATAAAGAAATTTTAACATCTGCCCCATTTGGAGGGCAGGGGAAACGTTGGGGTGGGGGGACCCTGCTGTCTCTGATAAAGAGCACCTGTCACCTGCCCAAAGCTACCACATAGGGGGCTGGGGTTAGCCACACACACACACACACACACACACGTAAACAGTGATTGCACCACACATGAAGTATCATGAAGGCTTCTAAAATGTCACCTATAAAAAAAAAAAATCTGTACCATATAGTTTGTCACCATCTCACAGGCACACGCAGTGTATTTTTTTCTGAACATTTGTAACAAACGCTGTACAAAATGTCATGAGACATAAAACATTGCAACAGCCACCATGTTATTTGCCAGAGCTTTATATAATGTTTGGATGTTATAGGTAATTTCCTAGCAATTTTAACAATTGTGTGAAAGATTTAAAAAAAAAAAAAAAAAAGTGCCATGGCCAGCAAGTGGTTAAAGAAGATGTCAATGACAGTCTCTAATTTTCTCAATGCAAAGTCACTAAAAAGTTTAACTGTAATCAATACAGTATAGGCAGGTTATTGACCTATTCTCATCAGTTAGGCTCTGTTCACACCTAAGCAGGTGTAATGGTGCATGTGCATTTTTTTGTACATCACGTTTATGGGAGCACATTTGTTTCAATGTGTGAATATGGCACAAAGAAAGAAGTGCATAACCCCATTTGTTTTTTTTTCTTTTTTTAAATAATGCCGCACCAAAATGCATGGTAATGTGTTCTCAGATGCCATTGGGAATCAATGGCAGTGCCTTGTGCCAGAAAAAAGGCATGCACATTTCTTCGTGCATCAGAGGAACATGTGCGATTTTGCAATTATGGCATTATTATGCAGCTAACATCTCATAAGAAAACCGATTCAACAGCAGGCAAATAAAATACAATTTTTAGCAATAGAATAACAATGAAATAACTCTTAATGATCCTTAGAGGCAATTGAAAAATCTCCTGGATCAGTATTTTATGGTGAGTCTCTTAAATATTAATAGAGCTGTTTTTTAAATTTTGCTTTTACAGTGCATTCCCCCCTCCCCCATTTGCTATAACCAGTTCTTCCGGAATGCTATTTGAGCATAGCAATGCTATTTGAGCCAATGGCTAATACTTTTAAGCACAACTACACAATTCAGGAGTTGCAACTTTGAAGCGATTAGCTCATCTGCTTGTTGTAGGTCAGTAACAAAGTATCAGTATGATAACCAGGCAGCTAGTATTTTACTTTGAATTATAATTTTAAATCCTACCAAAGTCCTGTAATCTAGGCACTTCCACCAGAGAGTACAGCAGATCCCTGACCTCCTCCACTGCTGCAGAACCTGGTAAAAAAAAAAAAAAAAACACACAACACACACACACCCTCACCCCCAGTCTACTAATCGAACACTGAAAGCACAGCAAGGAGGTAATCCTTTTATTCCGCTTTCCCCTTTTCAACATTTTCTGTACTGCAGAGCAGTCCGGCTGCCTTCTAGCCCTGTACCTTCCCCTTCCAGTCTGAGGGGTGCTGTAAACTGAATTGGTAAAATAGTGATTTATCAAGCCACGTGTTTTTGACCTGAAAACCTAAAGAGGAACTGCAGTCTGCTCACATAATTTTGTAATAAAAACATCTTTGCCATTCTGAAGCTTCCCTCCAACCACAGCATATATTTTATATACTGTGATTCTGTACTTGCTAAATATGCTGGAGAAATATCCCTCAACTAAGTGTGGCTGCATTCATTTTAACTGTGGGCAGCTGAAGCTAATGCCTGTTGACTTCCTGGATTTACACACAAACAGACCTGCTCATTTCTCCTCTGTGGAAGAATACACAGCCTCCCGTTAACTCCGGCCCACATCCAGCCCCCTCCAGCTCTGCAGCTCTCATTCCTTCAGTCATTTTTTCCCAACGTTCCATCTATTAAATCTTTTGCCCTTAAAGTTTTAACTTTTTTTTTCCTGCCAGTAAATACCTTATACAGCCCACTTCCTGTTTGCCTGGTAAAAAGCCAAGGCTTATGACATGCACAGCTCTCTGTCTCCTGAGAGTTTGCCAGGAAGGGAGGAGGAGTCATAAAAGGGCCAATGAGAGCTGGGAGGTGTGCCTCTGTGTAAATCAAAAATTATGTGAGCAGACTGCAGTTCCTCTTTAAAGTGGAGTTCCACCCAAAAATGGAACTTCCACTTTTTGGATTCCACCCCCCTCCGGTGTCAAATTTGGCACCTTTCAGGGGGGGAGGAGGGAGCAGATACCTGTCTAATACATGTATTTGCTCCCACTTCCTAGCATAGATCACCGCGGTGACCTACGCCACTTCTGCCGCCTACCCCGTCCTCCCCCGCTGTATTCTGTGAGACACAGAATACAGCAGGGACCTGTGAAGACGCGCAGCACGGCTCGCGCATGCACAGTAGGGAACCAGGAAGTGAAGCCGCACGGCTTCACTTCCTTATTCCCTTACCAAGGATGGCGGCGGCAGCAGCCACCGAGAGCCGAAGGACGGATCGGCTGCCGACACCGCGGGCTCCCTGGACAGGTAAGTGTCCATATATTAAAAGTCAGCAGCTGCAGTATTTGTAGCTGCTGGCTTTTAATATTTTTTTTTTCAGCAAACCTCCGCTTTAAAGACCAGCCATTTTTTGCTATTTGGCCCTGTTACTTTAACTGACAATTGCGTGGGCATGCAATGTTGTACCCAAACAAAATTCATGTCCTATTTTCCCACAAATAAAGCTTTTTGATCACCGCTGTGTTTTTTGTGCTATAAAAAAAAAAAAAAAAAAAAAAAAAAAAAAAAATTACTTTCTGCTATAAAATACATAAAAAAAAAAAAAAAAAAAAATGTAAAATATCAAAATTTCTTCATCAAATTTAGGCCAATTTGTATTCTAAAATAAATAAGTAAATCCTGATTAGCGTATGATGATTGGTTTGCAAAAGTAACAGTCTACAAAACTATGGGATAGATTTAGGGACTTTTCTTCCCTTTTTCTACTAGTAATGGCAGCGATCAGTGACTTTTAGCGGGACTGCGACATTGCAGCAAACAAATTGGACAATAAGTGACACTTTTTGAGGACCAGTGACACCAATACAGTGATTAGTGCTAAAAAAAAAAAAAATAAATAAAAAAGCACTGACACTGTATGACACTGGCAGGGAAGGGGTTAACATTGGGGGCAATCAAAGGGTTAAGAGAGGGAAAGGAGGATTAGTAAGAATCACAGATCTCCCTCTGTGACAGAACAACAGTCTGCTTTCTTTACGAAGGCAGACTGCCGTTCTGTCATTCCCCCAAACAATTACGGAAACCGCCGATTGGCTCCTGCTGTGCCCAATCAGACCAGGAAGCGTAAATGTACGGTGTTTTGCGCAGCCGAGCCACCCTGCCGCAGTGTATGTGTGGTGGCCTGTCAGGAAGTAGTTAAAAAAATGCTTTTGGAGTAAAAATCTATCTAAAGATAGTTTTCTATTTAAGATACAATAATTTAGTTTATTCAGCATGAAATGGAGCTTATTTGTATAGCACGAGGCTGTATATTCTGTAATATTTACATTTTTGGTAAGCTCATTCAATGAATCCAAGCTCTCCAAGCTGAGATAACATGCACTGCATTGATGCATTTACACAATTTCACAGTAACCATGAGAAAAAACAAAGTTCAGGAATAGTCCTTTGTCCCACTGTCTTGCAAACCTATGTACACTTAAAACTGTATGATTGTTTGAAGAGAAATGCATCTTTACCAGGTTCTAAGTGTGAGAAGGAAGGGCAAGCAGTAAAAATGAAAGTGAAACATTCTAAGCAGCTTATAAACCTTGTGATCTTTCTGCACATAGCTTTAAGTGCTTTATTCCTCCTTTAAAGTGGATGTAAACCCAATGTCATCCTTTCTAAACTACTGCCATAGCGGTTATCTATAAGGATATACATGCCTCCTGCATGTATCCTTACCCTGTCAAATGTCTCTCCTCTCTCAGTTATTAGACCCGAAAAACTGCATATTCTGTGGGTGGGTCTGTTGTCTGGAGCTCGGTGGGTGGAGTCGTGATGTCAGTAGACTCCCGTCCACCTCTACACTCCCCTTGTCAATATGCATTTTCTCCTGTGTATTTCTTACACTGAACTTCTGCTATAATCTCTAACATCCAGTGAAAAGATAGGAAAGTAACCACATGACTTCAGCATGCCAAATCATGGTGAGTTGTGGAACAGCCAATCCTTGCAGAGCTGCTGAAGAAAGGAGTGGGTGGAGGGAATTTAAAAATACTGCAGGTCTCTTAGGTTAATGCACGAGATGTAAAATCACCTGTCACTCGGTTTTTCAGCCCATTCTTTAGGTTGAACCCCCCCCCCCGCGTGCACTTATACTCGAGTGAGCCATACCTTTGATTACTAAAACAGCGGGTGTCTTCCGCTGTTATGCAGTCTGTGAGCCTCCTCCTCGTCTGTCATAGAGGAACACTGATACAATGCTGGGAAACTGTATCAGTGTTCCGTCTATCACGGACGAGGAGGAGGCGGGGCTTTGTTACAATGGACGGCCGAACAGACCGCATAACACAGCGGTAGACACTCGCTGTTTTAGTAATCAAAAAGGTACGGCTGCAAATGGGCACAGTGAGGCTGCATATGGGCATTGTTTACCCAGTAGCTGCTGCATTTTCCAACCCTAGGTTTATACTTAAGTCAATACTTTTTCCCAGTTTTTTGTGGTAAAACTAGGTGCCTCAGCTTATATTCGGGTTGGCTTATACCCAAGTATATACGTATTTTCATGTGACAACACTGAAGAAATTACACTTTGCTACAATGTAAAGTAGTGAGTGTACAGCTTGTTTAACAGTGTAAATTTACTGTCCCCTCAAAACAGCTCATCACACAGCCATTAATGTCTAAACCAATGGCAACAAAAAGTGAGTACACCTCCAAGTAAAAATATCTAAATTAGGTCCAATTAGCCATTTTCCCTCCCAGATGTCATGTGACTCGTTAGTGTTACAAGGTCTCAGGTGTGAATGGGGAGCAGGAGTGTTAAATTTGGTGTTATCGCTCTCATACTGGTCACTGGAAGTTCAACATGGCATCTCATAGCAAAGAACTTTGAGGATCTGAAAAAAAATAAATAATAAATTGTTGCTCTACATAAAGATGGTCTAGGCTATAAGAAGATTGCCAAGATCCTGAAACTGAGCTGCAGTGCGGTGACCAAGACCATACAGCGGTTTAAGAGGACAGGTTCCACTCAGAACAGGCCTCATTATGGTCGACCAAAGAAGTTGAGTGCACGTGCTCAGCGTCATATCCAGAGGTTGTCTTTGGGAAATAGACGTACGAGTCCTGCCAGCATTGCTGCAGAGGTTGAAGGGGTGGGAAGTCAGCCTGTCAGTGCTCAGACCATACACCGCAAATTGGTCTGCGTGGCTGTCGCCCTAGAAAGAAGCCTCTGCTAAAAGTTGATGCACTAGAAAGCCTGCAAACAGTTTGCTTTAGACGAGCAGACTAAGGACACGGATTACTGGAACCAAGTCCTGTGGTCTGATGAGACCAAGATAAACTTATTTGGTTCAGATGGTGTCAAGCATGTGTGGTGGCAACCAGGTGATGAGTACAAAGACAAGTGTGTCTTGCCTACTGTCAAGCATGGTGGTGGGAGTGTCATGGTCTGGGGCTGCATGAGGGCTGCCGTCACTGGGGAGCTACAGTTCATTGAGGGAACCATGAATGCCAACATGTACTGTGACATACTGAAGCAGAGCATTATCCGATCCCTTCGGAGACTGGGCCACAGGGCAGTATTCCAACACAGTAAGGACCCCAAACACACCTCCAAGACGACCACTGCCTTGCTAAAAAAGCTGAGGGTAAAGGTGATGGACTGGCCAAGCATGTCTCCAGACCAAAACGCTATTGAGCATCTGTGGGGCATCCTAAAATGGAAGGTGGAGGAGTGCAAGGTCTCTAACATCCACCAGCTCCATGATGCCTTTATGGAGGAGTGGAAGAGGACTCCAGGAGCAACCTGTGAAGCTCTGGTGAACGCCATGCCCTAGATGGTTAAAGTGGATGTAAACCCAAATTTTTTTTTTTTTTTTTATGTCAATGTAGAGTATAAGATTTTCTATCATTTGAGCCCAGTCTTGCCACAAAGAGTTAATCCAGCTCTGAGCAATCCCCTTTTATTGTTCAGTGAGATAAAACTTGACAGAGAAAAACTGTCAAATCCTCCCCCTTGCTGTGAGTGACAGGTGATTTACATCTCGTGCACTAGCCTAAGACATGCATTATTTTTTAATTCCCACCCCCACTCCTTTCTTCAACTGCTCTGCAAGGATTGGCTGTTCCACACCTCAGCATGATTTGGCATGCTGAAATCATGTTACTTTCCTGGCTTTTCACTGGATGTTAGTGATCATAGCAGAAGTTCAGTGTAAGAAATACAAAGGAGAAAATGCATATTTACAAGGGGAGTGTAGAGGTGGGCTACTGACGAGGTGATGTCTACTGACATCAAGACTCCACCCACCGAGCTCCAGACAACAGACCCACCCACAGAATCTGCAGTTTTTCGGGTCTAATAACAGACAGAGGGGGGACATTTGACAGGTAAAGATACATGCAGGAGGCCTGTATATCCTTATAGATAACCCCTATGGCAGTAGTTTAGAAAGGATGACATTAGGTTTACATACACTTTAATACAGGGCATTTTCACCCCCTTCCTGCCCAAGCCATTTTTCAACTTTCAGTGCTGTCGCACTTTGAATGACAATTGTGCGGTCATACAACACTGTACCCAAATGAAATTGTTATCATATTTTCCCCACAAATAGAGCTTTCTTTTGGTGGTATTTGATCACCTCTGCGGTTTTTATTTTTTGCTCTATAAACAAAAGAAGAGGGACAAGTTTAAAAAAAACAAAACAAAAAAAAACAAAAAACACAATATTTTTTACTTTTTGAGATATAATATCCAATTTTTTTTCTTTAAAACAAATTTTTTCCTCAGTTTAGGCCGATATGTATTTGTCTACATATTTTTGGGGAAAAAAAAAAAAAACGCAATAAGCGTATATTGATTGGTTTGTGCAAAAGTTATAGCGTCTACAAAATAGGGGATAGATTTATAACATTTTTATTTTTAACTAGTAATGGCGTCGATCTGCGATTTTTATCGTGACTGCGATATTGCGGCGGACACATCGGACACATTTTTGGGACCATTCACATTTATACAGCGGTCCGTGCTATAAAAATGCACTGATTACTGTATAAATGTGACCGGGAGGGAAGGGGTTAAAACTAGGTGGTGATCGAGGGGTTAACTGTGTTGCTAGGGAGTGTTTCTAACTGTAGGGGGAGGGACTCACTAGGGGAGGAGACCAATCGGTGTTCCTCTGTACTGGGAACATGCCATCGGTCTCCTCTCCTCTGACAGGACCGCGGATCTGTGTGTTTACACACACAAATCTACTGTCTTGCTGTGTTACCGGCAATCGCGGCCGCCAGGCACGCGCACCGGGTGCCCAGTGACATGGCGGGCGCGCGATCGCCGTCGGCGGTGCGAGCCCCCCTGGTGGGCCTGGAAAGCGAGGCCGTCATATGACGCCCGCATGCAACGACAGCTGCGCCGCCTGGCCGTCAATTGACAGCCGGCGGTCAGCAAGCAGTTAAGGCAGTGCTGGAAAATAATGGTGGCCACACAAAATATTGACACTTTGGGCCCAATTTGGACATTTTCAATTAGAGGTGTACTCACTTTTGTTGCCAGTGGTTTAGACATTAATGGCTGTGTGTTATTTTGAGGGGACCTCAAATTTACACTGTTATACAAGCTGTACACTCACTACTTTACATTGTAGCAAGTGTCATTTCTTCGATGTTGTCACATGAAAAGATATAATAAAATATTTACAAAAATGGCAGCAATCTACTCACTTTTATGAGATCATGTATTTTCAGTTTCGGTTCTTTTGTTTGTTTTTTCAAAGATATTTTGTTTATGCACTTCATTGATGTTTAAGCAATCACAAGAATATGCAATATGTTACCGTTTTAAATAAAAGAATTTGAGTAGTTCTCCAACTGTGTGATTAACCTAAAATCAGTTCTGATATCGCTGTTTTACTAACCCGAGAGCTTATTCTATATTGGAAACCTTCATTTTGTTTGCAAATATAATTATTCTACCAGCAAGAATAAGTCCTTACATTTAATGAGAACACGTTATTTCAGATCCACCATGGCAGCGCCTGTTAGCGGGCATCCACTCACCTGCTGCCTCCCTTACCCTGTTGTGTCACTGCCGCATCACCAGCCGTCCCATTAAAGTGGATAGGACTGTCGGTGAGTCAACAGCGGGTCAGAGGAGGAGCTGCTGCGGGACAGAGATGACAGTTGCTCTCTAAAAATTCTGATTTAAAATAGAGCTGATTTAAATCAAATCCATACCTGGTACAAATCAGCCTGTTGGAAAAATAACTCTAGAAAATAGCTGGCAGTGCTGATGAGTGTAATCTGACAGCGGGAAAAGTCTCCCTGTTGTCAGAATACGAAGGCTCAGTGGGAGGGAAAATCGAGTCCAAAAAATGCCTCATTTTATGGCCAGATCTAGTAGGATCATTTACTGTACCTCTGGTGAGTATTGGGGCATGGCGTAAGGCACAGCTCAGGTTTAGGGGTAATTTCACAAAGAGGTGCTCTCTGACGATAGACAAATCCTAAAAATACATTTTAATAAATTCTTTGAAGACACTATATTACTGAATAGAGTGCATGTTTTCTGGTCATAGCACAAATTATTCGGACGAAGGCTCCGTTCAGACTTGTACAAGCGTATTTGTCACTTGTAGGGCAGCCTATTCATTTCAATGGGCTGCCATACCCACGAGAAACAAGACCAGTTTTTGAAATCGCACAGTGCTGGAGCACCATGTGGTTTAGCATGCGTGAAATTGCCCCCCGGGCTGCAGATGCGTGGGGGTGCCAATTCAGAATTAAAAGCAACCCGTGCATCTACTAAAGTCAGCATATTTCTCTGCAGGTAAAGATTATACAGTAAAGATTAGACTTCTGTTAATAACCTGTACATGCAGAGTAGAAACCCATCCGTTGAGGTTGCGTGCTGCTGCACATTACAGTTATTAAATGTGCATGCGTGAGGATTTTACTGTCAACCATGCATGTGTAGGTATAATGACAGCTATTGCCTCCAACATTGCTGACAGGTAATGTCTCTGGACAAGTCCTGGTGATCACTTTAATCTATTTTTTCCCCTCTTCCCAAGTAGAATTTTTTTTTGTTGAAATTAAAACACACTTACCGATGCCAACCTAAAGCAATATTCTCTGTTATAATTTGCCCATGGAAGCACTATTTTAACCTGAATTTTCTTTTTTAAAATGTACAATAACCACAGGGATTATTGGTATGGGTTTTATATCTGCCTGAAACATAGCTTTAACACAAGTCTTCTGGTAAGGAGGAACAGCAATAAAGTATTCATACATTCAGTCATTTCCTTGTGAGCTACTAATTCCTAAAAGCAGGAGTTAGAACTTTCCAAAGTAAAGAAAGTATAGAGTTTAGAGTCTTCAGCTCCCCCCCCACCCCCACCCCACACACACAATTCCGCATGCACTGTTTATGGTTAATTGATTGCTGGGCCACAAGCATAAGGCTCCATGCACACTGAAGCTCAAAAAAGCTTTTTTTCTGGATTCCAGATTGCTGGCAGAAAACACTGGTTGAAAATGTGCTTTTAAGAGCGTTTTGTACTAGCGTTTATGAACGTTTATGAGCGTTTTTTAGCATTAGCGTTTATGGGCGTTTTTAATAAAAATACAGAGGACACTCCAAAAATCCCACAATGCATTCCAAACTCCCACAATGCATTGAAAAAAATAGAACGCTGAACGCTAATTAACACGCGTTTAGCGTTTTTTTAGCTGTGAAAAACGGCACTTTGAAAAAAAAAAGGCGCTCAGAAAAAAGCCCATAAACTCCACTGCTCATTAAAGCTAAAAAACGTCCATGTGTGCTAACATAAAGTAGAGTTATGGGCTTTTAAAAAAAAAAAAAAACGCCAATAAACTGCAGTTTATCAGCTCCAGTGTGCAAGGAGCCTAAAACTAGAAGACAGACAAAACATGAGGAGATTCCACAGATAGCTGATACTCTATTCATTCATCAACAGAAATGCAGAGGGATTCTGTGGGCAATGCCAGGACTCTTCCTTCCTGCAGATTATATACTTTTGACTCTACCTGATCAGTAACAGATCTCCCTTCCATATAAAGCAGCAGCATACATAACTTCAGCCAATATTTAAAGGAGCTCCAGAGCATACTTGTGGCACATAAGGGGTTACTGGTTTGTTGAGCATTTCACAACCAGAATGTATCTCATGAGCCACTAGAGAATAATGTGACTGGTTCCTGGCAAGATGAGTTTCGAGTGATAGCACAAGTCAGCAATAAGGCATGAGGAAGTTGTGAGAGCCAAGGCCTAGCACAACCTAAAGGGCGAGTAACTGACATGACAAAGAACGAAAGACTACATATAAATACAGAATGACTTTTATACAGATCTTATTTATAGTAAGTTAGGTTTAGTAGCCAAGAAGGAAAATATAAAAAAAAAAAAAAAAAAAGCCTTACACACCACACTTAATACCTAACTTCAGTATAAACAAAATATTAATTTAAGTCCCATTAACACACTTCAGCCCTTACTGCCCTTCTGAGATGCGATCAACGGCAAGTTGCTTTTCAGGGGGCAGATGGCTGGGAACCAGCCTCCGCACCCATTTTAACCCTAAAAGTCCACACCACAACATGTATATTGCATACAGTGGCAACACTTCCCCATTCACACAACAGGGGCTATAATTTTTTTACGTGATCACGATACCAAGTACAACCCTGTCCAGCTGCCTTTGTAGCTTAATGGGGTGAAAAAACAGCAGATCAATCACCTTTTTATACCATCCCCCTGACCGCAAGTGTAAAAGAGGTCCTAAAACAGTTGGAAAGGCTTCATTTCTAACTCTCCTAGGATCCTACACAGGTGCTCTTGGCTCCTCCTCTTCTGTGTGTGGTCACATAGCTAGCTGTGTGTGCTCCCGAGGCCTGCTTTGTGTGTCTATAGAAACATACAGCATAGCACAACCCTGCCTCCAGCTTTCTTATCGCAGGTTTTGATTGACAAATCCTGTGAGGAGAACAGGAGAGCAGCACCTCTACAGATGGGCACAGTGCTGGATTGAGACAAGACTCAGGTAATCATCTATGAAAAGGGGGGGGGGGGGGCACTTACACATCTACCGAAACATTTTTTACCTTAATGCAGAGAATGCATTAAAGTGATTGCAAAGTCTTTTTTTTTTTTTTTTTTTTAAACAAACATATTACACTTAATTGCTCTGTGCACTGGAATTGCACAGAGTGGCCCTGAACCTCTTCTTCTGGGGTCCCCCAGTGGCACACCTGGCTCCTCTTCTCCCACTGCCTCCGTAGCAAGCTGCTTGCATGAGCTCCATCTTGAGATGTGCTGCCTGCATCCATAGGCGCGCACACACACACAGCACGGTCCCATCCCCAAAAAAAGTCCGTTTATCAGCAGCAGTTTACATGAGGACTTACATACCACGTTTATGCAGGTTTAGTAGCGTCTTTTAAAAATAATCTCAAGAGACCCTTCCAAATGTCCACAATGCATGAAAAACAAGTAAATTATTAACTATTTCAGACATTCTGTGAGAGAAGAGAGCCACGTGCTTGTAGATAGTGGTGTTACGTTTTGTGTTTTCACTGTGGATCCCATCAGGAGCATGTGTGAGGAAATGCTCCCGATGTTTCAGAGGCTCTGAAGACAGAAAATTGCATGAGAGGACCAGAGTTCGTTGCTACGGAACCCTAATTGTTGCAGGCAACAGCATGTGGTGAAATGTGTGTTCTTTCAACATTTTTATAGGTTCACAAATTATCAGGAATTTTTCCCCCTTTAAAAATGCTTATAAGCACAGTTTACCGTGGTTACAAGCGTTTGAAATACGAGTTAACTACAGTCATGACGCAATTTTTTTGCTGTCAAAAAAAATGCCTGTAACCTCAAATGCCTCTAAACTACTATAAAATGACTAAGTGTACATGTACACATAAGATAAGACTGGAGAGTTCAGGGGCTGCTAACAAAAACACCCAACTGCTCCTAAACTTCAGTTTAGCAGCTGTGGTGTACATGAGGCCTAAATGCAGCTAATGGGTTTTCAATGGCATAATTCAAACTGAGCATTTATCTATGCAGATGGTTTTGCTGCTTAGAGAAGATAGATGACTGCATCCAGAATCTGATTGGAATCTAAGAGCAGGTTCACACATAACGTGATCCGGGAAAGGTGCATTCCGTGTGTATTTACTGCACCACTTTTGTCGTCATCTGCTGCGGATGCCAAAGTATTGTTAACAGCACCCCAAAGGCAGTACATTTCCAGGCACCAAATCGCACTGTTCTGCCGCGGCAGTACCATGCAAATTGTTGTGGCACATTTCTGAACAAGTAGTACATGCACCAATTTTTCTGCATTCCAATGCAATTTACAGCTCATTCAAACGAATAAGCTGTAAAAATCACACTACATGGGAATACACATGAATCGCAAAAAAGAAACGCAGACAGCGCTCCTGTGCGATTCTGAACTGAACCAGCTCTATATGCGGCTAAGAGTATGTAGATTTTTGCGATCGTGCCCAATACCACTTTTAGAGACACATTCACACACTAGCTCAGTCTTTACACTGCTGTCGTTAGACCACTTAGATGAACTGCTGTAGTTTGTTCTGACTGGTTGTCATGGTTTAGTAGTACACTTAGCAAACTCATCTCTGCACCAGTAAATAAGCTCAGCCATCAATCATCTTTCTAGAATCACTCATGAGCCAGCACTACTTAGAAACCGCAACTGCTACAGAAAGGTTTCTTCTATAAGCTAAAACACATACATATACACAAACAATACATACATACACACACACACGGTTTTTACTAGTTGCTAGGTGTTTACACAAAAATTAAAAAAAAAAAAAAAAAACGCAACAAAAAGGAACATTTTTTTCTAGAACCACCTTAGGCTTCATGTACACGGGACATTTTTACTACCTCTCTTGAATGATTTAACTTGACAGATAGTAACCCACATTTAAAACATCCGTTTTGCCACGTTTGCGTTTAAAAGCATTTAAAAAAAAAAAAAAAAAAAAATACATTTCTCTTTTTTTTTTTTTCAAAATAGCAAAAAAATGAAAAACACCTGTAAACGAAACGTGGGTAACCGCAAGATACAGCGTTTGGTGCTTGAAATGCCTCTAAACTCAGCTTGTGAACCCATTTTTTTGTGTTCCAAAAAAAGACTCTAAACTCAACTGCCTAGAAATGACTTGAAATGACCCTGTGTACAAGTACTGATAAGATAACATGGAGGAGAGTTCAGGGGCAACGGAAAAAGATGTCCAACTGCTCCTAAACGTCCGTTTAGGCTTAATGTACATGGGACGCTGAGGCAACCTCCTCTGAATAATTTGACAGCTTGATACCGGCATTTAAAAACGCCCGTTTAGTCGATATAACACTTTGGTGGAGGTGGGTCAGCCACGCCTCTTTACCACTGACCTCTGGGGACCTGCCTGCTGACCTTTTTCCTTTGGAGGAGGTCCCTATTTCAATCCCTGAGTCCTAACCTTGTTCTTCAAGGGGAAACCCTAACCCTAGCCTTGTTCTCCAGGGGGGAAACCCTAACCTCATTCTTCAGAGTGTTTCCCGTTAGGGTTATGGTTTCCCCAACCTGAGAGTCATGTTGTGGGGGGCTGAGCAAAGATTGGTATGAAATGTCTGCTAAAGTTGGAACTTCAAAAAATATCAGACTGATATAGCAGCTCCTTACACGTAAAGTGGTTGTAAAGGGTCAAGGATTTTTAGGTAAAAAAAAAAAAACCTGTGTACAGTAGTACTGCCAGCCCATCCTAATGCTTACCTGAGCCCGATCCTGTGATATGCACAAGAGTCTCGGCTCTCCCTCCTCATTGGCTGAGATGGCAGCGGAAGCCATTGGCTCCCTCTATGGTTAATCACAGCCAATGAGGAGAGAGTGGGGGCGGGGCTGCGCAGTGGCTCACAATCAGCTTCTAACCTTAGCTTCCTCAATTAAGCTTTGACAAAAAAAAAAAAAAACGTGGAACCCGATTGGTTTCTCTGCAGAGCTGCACAAGATTTTGCACTCTCCAGTTTTAGTAAATCAACCCCATAGCGTGGCTTCACTTTTTTTACAAAGTGGCTGAGTTCCTTCCTGGAATTCATCTTTAAAGATCTTGACCTAAAAAACAAATAAACTATTACACAGCTCTTTAGCAGAACAAGATATATGGGTGTTGACAAACTACTAGATGTGTAAAAATAGCCACAAGTCTACGCAGGCACTACACAACTTTGGAAAACACATTCTGCTGCTGTTTAGCTTATGTACTCACACAGGTCTGCCGCTGGGGGCTTAAAAAAACTCAACATAATAAAAATTGAGTCACCGTCTGCAATCTAAATTAGGTTATTCCATGCAATAAACATTTACTTTAAGTAGTTGTGTACGTTGACCCCTGAGCATGGTAACAGGCCAACCCAACAGTATGAGTCTTATAGCCCTCTTTACAATTTTTTGTAAATTACCCATTACATAGCTTTTTTTTTTTTTGGTGCGTTGTCTCCACAAATTAGCCTTCTCAATGTAGGGTGGGCGTGACAGTAAGTATACCACTGCTGTAAGTGACGTTACTAGTCCGTGACTCCAGTTCCCAAAGCAACAGAGTAAACTAAGCTGCTGGCACTAGCACATGTACAGTGAGGGGAATCCAGCTGGCGGGATAACGACTGGACACGTCACTCCCTCTTTCCAGCAGTGTTGTCAGAGGCAATGAGGGGAATCCCGCTGGTGAGGAGAATGGCCTCATAAGTAACTTTCTCTTCCCAGCAATGTCGTAAAAGGCAGCGACATGAATCCTGCTAGTGGAGAGGACATTGTCGCTCCTTCTTCCCAGCAGTGTTGTTGGAGGCAATGGGGGGAAATGACATCACTCTTTCCTCCCAGCAGCGTTGTTGGAGGCAGAAAATGACAAATTACTCATCCCTCCCCAGTGAATGAGACGTGGCCCGTACTGCTGAACACCTTTCAACATACTGTATACGTCTGATTCTACTACATCTTGGTACAGCTCTCACGATGTGGCCAAGTTACAAAATAAAGAAAATAGCTCATACGGAGCAGCTCAGCCCAATTAAACTATTTTTAAGTGACAAGGAAACCTGGATTTAGACTTAGACTTTCAATCAGAAAGATCTGAATGCAGGAAAAAGTAATCTAGACATTCATAAAAGTGCGTTACTCCTCCCAGATAACTTGTCCTGCGTTCAGATTTTCTAACCTAAAGTGTCGGTGTGAGTAAGCTGTAAGTGCCTACACGGGGGGGGAGTGCCCCAGTACCGACCTACACCCTACATGGGGGGGGGGGGGTTCCCGGTACCGGCCTACACCGGGGGGGGTGGAGCCTAAATGGAGGCCAGTACCGGCCTACACGGGGGGGGTCCCCAGTACCGGCCTACACGGGGGGGGGGGTCCCCAGTACCGGCCTACACGGGGGGGGGGGGTCCCCAGTACCGGCCTACACGGGGGGGGGGTCCCCAGTACCGGCCTACACGGGGGGGGGGGGGGTCCCCAGTACCGGCCTACACGGGGGGGGGGGGTCCCCAGTACCGGCCTACACGGGGGGGGTCCCCAGTACCGGCCTACGGGGGGGGGTCCCCAGTACCGGCCTACACGGGGGGGGGGGTCCCCAGTACCGGCCTACACGGGGGGGGGTCCCCAGTACCGGCCTACACGGGGGGGGGGGGTCCCCAGTACCGGCCTACACGGGGGGGGGGGTCCCCAGTACCGGCCTACACGGGGGGGGGGTCCCCAGTACCGGCCTACACGGGGGGGGGGGGTCCCCAGTACCGGCCTACACGGGGGGGGGGGGGTCCCCAGTACCGGCCTACACGGGGGGGGGGGGTCCCCAGTACCGGCCTACACGGGGGGGGGGGGGTCCCCAGTACCGGCCTACACGGGGGGGGGGGTCCCCAGTACCGGCCTACACGGGGGGGGGGGGGGTCCCCAGTACCGGCCTACACGGGGGGGGGGGTCCCCAGTACCGGCCTACACGGGGGGGGGGGTCCCCAGTACCGGCCTACACGGGGGGGGGGGTCCCCAGTACCGGCCTACACGGGGGGGGGGGGTCCCCAGTACCGGCCTACACGGGGGGGGGGGGGTCCCCAGTACCGGCCTACACGGGGGGGGGGGGTCCCCAGTACCGGCCTACACGGGGGGGGGGGTCCCCAGTACCGGCCTACACGGGGGGGGGGGGTCCCCAGTACCGGCCTACACGGGGGGGGGGTTCCTCAGTACCGGCCTACACGGGGGGGGGGGTCCCCAGTACCGGCCTACACGGGGGGGGGGGGGTCCCCAGTACCGGCCTACACGGGGGGAGGCAATGACCATACTGCTGTCAACGTGGTCACCCCAGGAGAGGAAGTCGAGGGACTGGCAGGATCACCAGACAAGAGGGGGGAAGAAATGGCTGTGCTGGGACCAATAGAGCAAGGCACTGAATGATTGGGTTTAGTCAGACTTCACTACGTCCAGAGAACAGGATTATAGAGGGATGTGTTGGGCACACAGGTAAGGGCATGTCCAGGGGAAGGGTGATGAAAGGCAGAGAACTGGTAAGTCATACATAAAATGGGGTGTAAGAGGAGAAGTGTGTCTTCCTGAAAACACAGACATTGAGTTCACACTGTGAGGTGACCCCAATCCGTGGGGTGGGGGGAGCTCACCTGTGCCGGCCTGTAGGGGGCGCTGTTACAGAGCCCTGCATTGGGGATGACAGGGCACCGACTGAGGCGGCCTCCATTGTTTCCCGGGATTGCCTCATATCACACTTACTTTCTGTATTCTTTTCAGCGCCATGGGGGTGGAAGCAGAATGGCGGACGGGGACGGAGGGCAGCGGCGGCGGCTTTCGATGTCTCGGCTTCAGCGGGGTGGCTCCGGGGGAGGCAGAGAAGAGGCTCAGGCCTGTCACTGCGGCTCTTGTGTTGTGAAGAGGAAACGAGTCACTTGCGCTTACAGCCGGCCCGGGCCTGACTCACTGAGGGCGGGGCTGGGAGCTGCAGGGCGGGGCGTACATAGATCACACGCTTTTCTCTCGGCTTTCATGAATGTCGTCATGACAAGGCTCCGGGAAGACAGGCGGCCGAGATTTTTTTTTTTTTACCAAAATTGCACAACTTTATTTAAACGGCCAACTGTAGTCACAATGTCTTCATAGCACTATGTGGTGAAAGCAACTGAAAGAAATAAAGATAAAGCAAAAGGTATATCACACCACACCTACAGAGAAAGATTTATAATCCCTCAGTTCAATAGTAGTACACAGAAACTATTGTTAGTGCTGACATAGGCCACAGCACTGTACACAGAATATTGACAGACATAGCATTCTGCACCACAGGAGCTTACACTTTAATGTCCCCTTCACCGTCACACACAAATGTTATATATTGATATCCAACATATACCATAGTGTTGTACAGAAAGCACCACAGAAGCTTACACTCTAATGTCCACACAGCAGTCAGAATCATGTTTAACCACCTCAATACCGAACACTTTCACCCTCCCCCAGTCCAGGCCAATTTTCTGATTCCAGCGCTCACATTTCAATGACAATTACTCAGTCATGCAACCCTGTACCCATAGGAAATTGTTATCATTTTTTGAGACAGATAGAGCTTTCCTTTGGTGGTATTTAAAACGGAGCTCCACCGAAGAGGGGAAGCACTGCATGTTCGCACCCCCCTCCCCCCCACCGCTGCCACATTTGGCACTTTTTGGGGTTTCGAAAGATTCCCACAGCAATCTCCAAGTATTTCTGGCCTCTTCCCCTTCTAGGACACACAGGCAAGTCCCAGAAGATGGCGGGACCATTCAGAAAGAGCAGCGTGACTGAAGGCTTCACTGCTGGTTTCCTTTAGTGGCCACAGCACCGGTCCCTGCCAGATCGGATGACGCACCCCTGTGCTTCCTCTCATCTACCTAAGGACCAGCACTACAATGATGAAGTCTATGCTTCCCCTCTTATGGATACTTGATGCTACATTTTTTTGAGAGGTGCCAGGCTGTGGCCGAATGCTGTTTCCAAACTCAATTTAGATACTTTATACCCATGACCAGATTGTGATCATTTGCATATAATCACTACTGATAGGTTTATGCAATTTTACCTTACCCAATTGGATCTCTAGCTCCTGAGGAAGCGTTCTACGTAACGCGAAACATGTAGAGCAACTAGAGAATATTTCACCGCGGATTACCAAACCTGCTGCATTTTGTTTGCCACAATTGTGTACTTATCTACTGTTCAATGCCTAGGGGAAGTATTTCACCTATATATGAACTAAGTGATTCATGTATACATTTATAATCTTCTATATGCTATACAAATCTGCAGGATAGGATCCTTACGGTGTATGACTATTAGGGTTTACATTCAGCTTGAATTGTTTTTAAATAATCTATGTGTGTCCATTGTCTTTTATAATTTTCTAATAAAATACCTTTATCAAATTTATTTTTTGTAGTCTAATACCATTGTGCCTCCAAAGTCCCATGTCTAGAATCTTTTTATTTATCTTCCTTTAGTGAACATGTCGGCGCCTGCACCCAAAGCCGATCGTCTCAGGATGCCGACATCACTGGATCCCTGGACAGGGATTTATATTAAAGGATATGTAAAGGTTCGTTTACAAAAAAAAAAAAAAACATGTCATACTTACCTCCTCTGTGCAGTTGGTTTTGCACAGAGTGGCCCCGATCCTCCTCTTCTAGGGTCCCTCCAGGCTCCTCCTCTTCTCGTGTGCCCCGTTGAAGATCCACTCTCCCTCGGGGCACTTGTGTGGACGCGCTCCTGTGTCCTGCTGCTGCGTCCATTGGCACAGACAGCAGGACTCCGCCCTGCCCCCTGGCTCCTGGGTCATTGGATTTGATCAACAGCAGCGGGAGCCAATGGCTGCGCTGCTATCAATCTATCAAATCAGGATCCGAGACACCAGCTGGAGCTGGTGTGCTCATCCCGTCGCTGTAAAGACCGGGTTCAGGTAAGTAAAAGGGGGGCTCTGGGGGGCTGCTGCATCACAGGAGTTCTTTCACCTTAATGCATAGGTTTACAACCCCTTTAAAAGTCAGCAACAGTATTTATAGCTTCTGACTTTTAATCAGTATTTGTAGCTGCTCTTCTATAAACCCTATGGCCCCGGCCGCACGCAAATATGCAGCCTCTTGGCGCCTGGTCCTTGGCGCTGAGGGGTAGCATATTTTCGTGACTTGCTGTCCATACAGCAAGTGCGCGTTCCGACACAGTTACTGGCACCTAACCAAAAGCTCCCGATCGCTGCTTGCGATTGTGAGTTTTCAGATCCTGTGACAGCCAATCACAGTGGTAATATGCTCTTAAGCCCCACCTCCTGGCATCTTAAACTTCTTAAAGGGCCGGAAGGCGCCAGAGTTAAGATTAATCACTATTAGGCTTTGTATTTTTTGCAATATAAATGAAAAAGTACCAACAATTTGGGAAGGGGAGGGGGGACCTCACTTTCATCCCCTTCTGGTCCAGGCCAGTTTTCAGCACTGTCACATATTGAATGCCAATTACTCAGTTATGCAACATTGTACCTAAATTACATTTTTATCATTTTTTTTAGACAAATAGAGCTTTCTTTTGGTGGTATTTAAGCACCACTGGGTTTTTTATTTTTTGCTATATAAATGAAAAAAAATCTGTTATATGTGGAAAAAAAACCCACATTTTTGTTATAAAATTTTGCAAATAAATAATTTTTCTTTGTAAATTTAGGCCAAAATGTATTCTGTTACCTTTTTTTGGTAAAAAAAAACCCAAATAAGTATATTTTATTTAGTCTTTGTGAAAGTCCACAAACTATATATATTTGAAAATGGATCAAACCTGATGTACTGATAGCTGTACAAATACCCCCCATATACCTCTATATGCTATATACCCAGATATAGAGGTGTGACATTGTGTACTCTCTGTATATAATATATATATCCACTGTCCTATATATCTCTATATACTATATCCCCCCCCGTATATACCCAGATATCCACTGTCCTATATATTATATCTCTATATACTATATCCACCATATATACCCAGATATAGAGATGTGACATGTGTACTCTGTATATACTATATATCCACTGTCCTATATATCTCTATATACTATATCCCCCATATATACCCAGAAATATTATTATTATTATACAGGATTTATATAGCGCCAACAGTTTACGCAGCGCTTTACAATATAGAGGTGTGACGTGTGTACTCTTTGTATATACTATATATCCACTGTCCTATATATCTCTATATACTATATCCACCATATATACCCAGATATAGAGGTGTGACGTGTGTACTCTATGTATATACTATATATCCACTGTCCTATATACCTCTATATACTATATCTACCATATATACCCAGATATAGATGTGTGACGTGTGTACTATCTGTATATACTATATATCCACTGTCCTATATATCTCTATATACTATATCTACCATATATACCCAGATATAGAGGTGTGATGTGTGTACTCTCTGTATATACTATATATTCACTGTCCTATATACCTCTATATACTATATCCCCCGTTTATACCCAGATATAGAGGTGTGTATGGGTGTAATATTCCTTGTGGGGGGGAGTATGGGTGTAATATTCCTTGTGGGGGGGAGTATGGGTGTAATATTCCTACTAGCGGGAGTATGTGTGTAATATTCCTGCTGGGGGGGGGTATGGGTGTAATATTCCTGCTGGGGGGGTATGGGTGTAATATTCCTGCTGGGGGGACGTCTGTGCAGGAAGTCCTTGTCATACGATGGGCACGGCGAGGATTTAGGCTCTGTTCACACCTAGGTGTTCCGGATTCTCGAATCACTGCAAAACGCGGGACATGCTTGCGATCACCTTACCTTCAATATCACCCCAATCAAGGTGTGATTTTGCCGTAATTGTCGCCTGACAAATCGCGACAAAATTGCAGGACTGCTTTTGGGAAACAGGTGTCCCATGGTTTTGTTTGTGTGATTTGTCAGGTGACAATATTGTCCCGTGATTGGGGTGCCATTGAAGTAACGGGATCACAAGCATGTTCCGTGTTTTGAAGCAAATCAGGAATTGCAGTAATTCCGCCCGCGATCTCGAATGCCTAGGTGTGATCACAGCTTAAGCGCCTTCTATCAGTTGCTGAGTTCAACTTGTATAGATTCTGGGTTAACATTTTTTTCCTCAAACATTCCACACATTGGCTTCATTCTTTATTCCATCTCTAATATATACTCAGCATTGACCTTGTATATCTCTTTTCTCTTTATGGACTCCCAGTATTGGAGATGGCGTTGGCTGGGAATTCGAACCCAGGTCAGCTTGTCTTTGTAGTGTGGGAGGAAACCAGAGTACCCGGAGGAAACCCACGCAAGCACAGGGAGAGCATGCAAACTCCATGCAGATAGTGTCAGAGAGCTCACCTGGCTGGTCGCGGTGCTGGTGCGCGCGCGCGTTCCTGTGCGTGCTGCTGTGCATGTCCCTGCAGGCGCTGGTCGGTGTACTGGCGTGCGGGCGCCAATCGGCCTATTTAGGTTTGCCATGCACTCTGCTCGGTGCTGCCTGATCATCAGCTTCCGGTTCCTAGCTTCCCAGTATCTGTCCCAGTGTTCCTGTGTTCCTGATCTCCTGACGACCCGGCTTGCCTCTGACTCTCCTTTGTTTGCTGCCCGTACCCGACCTTGGCTTGTTTGACCCTTCTTCTGCCTGCGCCTTTGTACCGTGCTGCCTGTCTGTTGCCGAACTCTGCCTGTACCCGGATCTGCCTGCTTGCTCCTGCTCAGCACCTGTTTGCCTGTGTTCCAGTTCACCATCTGCTGCTTGAAGTTCCTTTTCCATCCAGCACCTGGATCCCTCATCAGGCTCTCTTACCATTCCTTACTCCCGTGCCTCCTGTCCATCCTACCAGGGGCCGCGAGTGGGATACGTATGGGAGACCACCCTCTGCCCAAGTGGACTCACCGGTCTGGTAAGTAAAGTCTGACAGATAGTGTCCTGGTCAGAATCTGAAACAAGGACCCCAGTGCTGCAAGGCTAACCCCTAAGCCTCTGTGCTGCCCATATGCGGCCTCTGTTCTCTAAGGCTCACCCTCACTGAGCGGGGTACATCAGTTATGTCCACTTAAAGCACCTCCAGAAGAAATCCAAACTTATCCTAAACTACAATCTATATATATATAACACTCCAGCACACACCCAAAGAATAACGTAACCTCCACAACATATAAAAACTTATCCTAATCTACAATATATAACACTCCTATAATAAAACACGCACAAATAACAATAAAGAGGGGTACAGTTGTCCCCAAATTAGCTACACAATGGAGCTAAATATTCCATTCACACTTAAGTCTCATTCACATGGAGGGTATGAATCCATACCCCATGGGAGGGCCACGTTTACCGGAATGGGGATGCACAGGTGTTCCCAGCATCCCGTGTAGACAGTCCTATTGCTGTCAACTGGGTTGCAGCGGCTGTACCAAATGTGACATCTGTGTGAGTGCCGGTGCACGGCCCCGAATGCACCCAGGGTGCGTCCGCGCAACTGCTCCCACATTGATGTCCTTTTTGGGGTTAACACAGCCCCCCCACACAGGGTACAGATTCATACACCCCGTGTAAGTGAGGCCTTGGACTTCTCCATAAAGGACCTCACTGGTTGGAAAAGTTCTCATTTCTCCAGCAGAGAAAGCCTAAAGAAAGCCGGAAAGACTCCTCCCGCCTCTGAAGACAAAAAGAGTTCCAACCTCCCATCATAGCCGGTCCACCACATGCCTTAAAAACATACCGGCCTTCAACCTCCCCTCATAGCCGGTCCAACAAACGCCTCAAAAACATACCGACCTCCAACCTCCCCTCATAGCCGGTCCAACACACGCCTCAAAAACATACCGGCCTCCAACTTCCCCTCATAGCCAGTCCAACACACGCCTCAAAAACATACCGGCCTCCAACCTCCTCTTATAGCCGGTCCAACAAACGCCTCAAAAGCCTACCGGCCTCTAAACTTCACAACATAATCAATTACTTAATGTAGCTTAACAATACATCAATCAAACATAATCACCTATAAAAAAGTGCCTGAGATGTTGGTGGTAAAAAGCCTGCTAGGCCCGGGGGGATCGAACCAAGTCTTCCAAAAACTGCCTCATATCCAAGAGTTGCCAAATGTACACATTTAGCTTTAAGGTTAATCAAAAATATCACATTCTAAAGGGAAAGGTAGAACAAGGGGGAGTATGGAAGAGGGGGGAAAGGAGGGGGGAGGAAGGTTGGAGGAAAGAAGGGGTGAGAGTTGGGGGGAACCCCACACACCCCTTCCTTTCACTCAACCTCCCCTTCCCCCTCTCCTTTCCTCCCTCTCTCCCTCTTCCATACTCCCCCTCCCCTTTATTCTACTGTTCCCTTTAGAATGTGATATTTTTGATTAACCTTAAAGCTTCTGCTGAAGCTGCAGAAAGGGAAATAGAAGGTTGATGGGAAGACCCTCCGGTTACTGAAGTGGCAGCCGCCACCAGTGTAGTAACCTGTGTCCCTGGTCCCTGAGAAAGTTTCTCAGACTTTTTGTTGCGTCTTCTTCTATGAACAGCCAATTGTCTTGTTTGTCCAACCATATTGATAGCTGGTGATTCAGAAGCTGCTGTCAGGGACGTGCCGGTGCCCGTCAGGCGAATATGCGTGCACGCACGCGGGGTCTGTCCAGGGCATTACAGTTGAATTTCCCCACTGGGGGCGCCGGCGCACCCCCGCGTGCGCTAGCGCTGTTTGGCGCCAAGGGCCCTTTAAGAGGATGTCAGTTGCACCCATGTGGTGCTGTTCGTCTGCAGCTCTGAACCTGTGTTCCTGAATCTGCCTGCTGTTGTTTACCCTGCTATTGACCCGGCTACATCTGACCTTCCTGCTATCTCCAATCCGACCCGGCCTGCCTGACTCTGCTAACTTCTTGTGACCCGTTGCCGAACTCCTGCCTGCCTGACTACTCTGTGATTATCCATTTGCCAATAACTGCCTGATCTCCTGCCAAAACGGACTGTCTAACTCTGCTTTTGCCTGTGTCTGGTGTCGCAGCCGCTGAGGCAGAAGCCACACTTCTAGGACCAGTAAGGCTCAGGACTTGTCCCTCCAGTCTGGTGTAACTATCTTGCAAGGTCTTCACGGCCTGAGTGAGTGCCGCTAAGTGTGTGCAGATCTCCTTAATGGGGGAGGTCTCTCCTGCAGGCTCAGTCATGGCTGTTCGTATTGTTAGGTACCGGGTAGTTGAGCCCGACTGGTAGGAGAAGACCTCTCTTACAGTGCTGGTTCAGGAGCCACTGGAATGAGGACAGTGGTCTCTTGAGCACAGTGGGTAGAAGTGCCTGGTGAAGGTTCTTGCAGAGGCCGGTACAGGAGCTGAGTAGAAATCCTTCTGGGATGGCTGAGCTGCAGATGCTGGCAGGCAGAAGCGGATCAGCAGGCAGGCAGGTAGAAGGTATAGCACCAGCAGAACCTAGAGCTGGATGAGAAGGCTGGAATGCAGCGACACCGGACACAGGCAAAAGCAGAGTCAGACAGTCCGTTTTGGCAGGAGATCAGGCAGGTATTGGCAAATGGATAATCACAGAGTAGTCAGGCAGGCAGGAGTTCGGTAACGGGTCACAAGAAGTTAGCAGAGTCAGGCAGGCCGGGTCGGATTGGAGATAGCAGGAAGGTCAGACGTAGCCGGGTCAATAGCAGGGTAAACAACAGCAGGCAGATTCAGGAACACAGGTGCAGAGCTGCAGACAAACAGCACCACATGGGTGCAACTGACATCCTCTTAAAGGGCCCTTGGAGGGCTGATTGGAGGAGCCTCCAGTTACTGGAGTGGCAGATGCCACCAGTGCAAGAACCTGTGTTGGTACAGCTGTACCTGGTCCTGGGGAGGTTTCCTCAAACTTTTTGTTGAGTCTTTTTCTAGGAACAGCCAATTGTCTTGTTCGTCCAGCAACATTGATAGTTGGTGATTCAGAAGTTCCAAGAAGGAAAAAATGGAGGACTGATGGGAAAGACCTCTGGTTACTGGAGTGGCAGCCGCCACCAGTGTAGGGACCTGTGTTGGTACAGCGGTACCTGGTCACTGAGAGGGTTCCTCAGACTTTTGGTTGAGTCTTCTTCTAGGAAAAAGCCAATTGTCTTGTTTGTCCAACTACATTGATAGTTTGTGATTCAGAAGCTGATGATGAGAATCTTTCAAGAGATTGATGACGTAGTGGATTCCGGTTATAGCTTCAAATGAAGATTCTCTCCCCCATATTCACTAGCAAATCATCCTCTAATCCCTCCTCCTCATCACCTAGTTTAAATTTTCTTTTGGCCATCTTCAATCCCAAAAAAGCTGCACCCCTCCCATTTAAATGCAATCCATCACTACTATAAAGATGGTAACCGCCTGAAAAGTCAGCCCAGTTCACCATGAAGCCAAACCCCTGCTCCCTGCACCAGTTCCTCAGCCACTTGTTAAGTACCCTAAGCTCCTGTTGCCTCTCTGGTGTGGCTCGAGGTACCGGCAGTATTTCTGAAAATATTGCCTTGGGGACCTTTTCTTTAATATAGCCCCTAAGTCCCTGAAATCATTTTGTAGGGGGCTCCATCTTTCTCTAACTTTGTCATTGGTACCAATATATACCATGACAACTGGGTGCTCTCCAGCGCCATCCAACAATCTGTCCATGCAATCTGCAATGTTCCAAACCCGAGCGCCTGGTAAACAACATACTGTTTGGTGATAACGGTCTTTGTGACAGATTGCCCTCTGTATCTTTCCAATAACTGAATCCCCTACCACTAGTATGTGCCTATCCTTTCTTGTAACCTTGCCCCCATCTTCGTCACATGCTGGTGGAGTCTTGGTGTGAACGTCACATGCTGGTGGAGTCTCGGTGTGAACGGCACATGCTGGTGAATTCTTTACGTGAATGTCACATTCTGGAGGAGTCTCATTGTGAACATCACATTCTGGTGGAGTCTAATTATGAATGTCACATTCTGGAGGAAACTCATTGTGATAATGAAATTCTGGAGTAGTCTCATTGTGAATATCACATTCTGGAGGGGTCTCATTATGAACATCACATTCTGGGAGAAACGCGCATTGTGAACATGACATTCTGGAGTAGTCTCATTGTGAACGTCACATTCTGGAGAAGACTCATTCTGAATGTCACATTCAGGATGAGCCTCATTGTGAACATCACATTCTGCCAGGGTCTCAGTGGTAATGCCACAATCTGCCGGAGTCTTAGTGGGAAAGTTACATTCTGCCCGAGTCTCAACAAAATCGTTGCATGCTGGAGGAGTCTTGATGCGAATGACACATGCTTTTTGGTTATTTTCTTTCCCAACAGAGCTGCACTCTGTTCATTTAAGTGCAGTCCATCCCTGCTGTAGAGCAAGTAACCAATTGAAAAGTCAGTCCAGATCTCCATGAAGCCAAACCCCTCCTTCCTGCACCAGTTCTTCAGCCACTTGCTAAGCTCCCTAAGCTCCTGCTGCCTCCTTGGTGTGGCTTGAGGTACAGGCAGTATTTCTGAAAATGCTGCCTTGGAGGTCCTTTTCTTCAATATAGCCCTTAAGTTCCTGAAATCATTTTGTAGGGCACTCCATTTACTTCTAATGTTGTGGTTAGTTCCAATATGTACCATGACAGCTGGGTCCTCCCCAGCCCCATCCAACAATCTGTCCATCCGATCTGCAATGTCCCGAACTCGTGCTACCGGGAAACAATATACTGTTCCTCAATTGCGGTCATTCTGACAGATTGCCCTCTCTGTCCCTCTAATAACAGAATCTCCTACCACCAGGATCTGCCTATCCTTTTCTTTAAGCTTGCCCTCATCTTCATGGGAGGAGATATTCAAAAGGCTGCCCTGGTATTTTGGTGGGTTCTCAACATGAACGTCACATTGTGCTGGAGTCTCAACATGAATGTGACATTCAGGTGGTGTCTCAATGTGAATGTCACATGCTGGTGGAGTCTCCATGTGAACATCACATGTTGGTGGAGTCTCTGTGTGAACTACACATGCTGGTGGAGTCTCCGTGTGAACTACACATGCTGGTGGTGTCTAGGTGTGAATGACACAAGCTGGTGGAGTCTCTGTGTGAATAACACATGCTGGTGGTGTCTCTGCGTGAACGTCACATGCTGGTGGAGTCTCAATGTAGCTTTCATATTCTGTCTCACTCACTGGGATAGTCCTGCCTTGTGAGCTGTGTCTGCAGTAAATACCACGTACATCTGCAATAAAAAAGAAGAATCTAATTTAGCACCTTCACCTACATTATATATATATTTGTATACAACATCAAATTATGGAGAGAAAAGTTCAAAATTCCAGTGCAAGGGACAATAAATAATCCCAACATTACAGGGACACAGGGATGACTAATATTGGACTTCATATAAAAATGTTGGTTGCCTGGCAGTTATGCCGACCCACTGAAAGGAATTGAGTAAAAAGGGACTGATTCTTCACTTTCGGGTGTGGTGGAGTAATCTGCAGTGCTTCTGTTTCTTATTATTAAACACCCGGCCTCTTTTATTGTAATCCCTTGAATTGTTGCAGTGGATTGATATAGAAAAAGCAGGGCCCGGGAACCGATGCATTGCAGATTACTCTGCCACACCCCAAAGTGAAGAAATAAGGGTGACCCCTCATCAATATTTGTGGCAATCCCTATACAGGTGTACATATGGGGGGGTGGCCCCTCATCAATGGTCGTGGCAATCCCTATACATGTGTACATATGGGGGGGTGACCCCTGATCAATGGGAAAGAAGGATCCAATGAAAGGGTTTCAGTTATCTTGTATCTATGAATAGTTTTCAAACAATTTTAGAAGAGAAGGGGAATTTAATGATGCCAAAACACACAAAAAAATTGTTATAAAAACATCTTTATTGGAGTCCAAAGTTTTAAAAGAAACGGGGACAATGAATGTTGTCATAAAAACAATTCAGTGCACATGTACAATATACACATAAAGTAGCTACTATAACCAGCGTGATGCTTGTTGCTCGACATGTTTCACTTTTCAGCTTCTTCAGGAATTATAAAGAAATATGTAGCTAGAAAAAAGACAATTAAAATTAAAAAAAAAAAACGGATTTTTAAAACAGCTTACCTGTAAAATCCTTTTCTTGGAGTACATCACGGGACACAGAGCACCATAATAATGACTATGTGGGTTATACGCTTACCTTTAGGTGATTGGACACTGGCAACCAATAGTAAGACGGTTTCTCCCATATAACCCCTCCTATACCGAAAGTACCTCAGTTTTGTAGCAAGCAATGACGATCCCAGAAAGAGGGGAGGGACCTCTGTGTCCGTGATGTATTCCAAGAAAAGGATTTTACAGGTAAGCTGTTTTAAAAATCCGTTTTTCTTTATTGTACATCACGGGACACAGAGCACCATAATAATGACTATGTGGGATGTCCTAAAGCAATGAACCTGAGGGGGGGGCACATTATCCCTAAGCCCAACGGGCCTGAGACTATAAAGCTGCCTGCAACACGCTGTGGCCAAAAACAGTCTCCTTTTGAGATCTCACATCCACCTGGTAAAACCTGGTGAACGTATGAACTGAAGACCAAGCGGCCGCTTTGCAAACCTGAGCCATAGACACCTGTTGGCGTACTGCCCATGATGCACTAATCCCTCTAGTGGAGTGTGCCTTTAAATCCCAAGGTGGAACCCTGTGTTTTAATCCATACGCCTGGATAATAGTCTGGCGAATCCACCTGGATATAGTTGAACTTGTTGCCGGCTGTCCTTTCTTAGGACCCTCTGGCAAGACAAAAAAAACAGTCAGTCTTCCGAAAGGGAGCTGACATCTTCAAGTAAATTTTGATCGCCCTCACCACATCCAGTGAGTGAAGCGACCTTTCCTCCCTAGTCTTAGGGTTTGGAAAAAAGGAAGGTAAAATGATATCCTGATTCAAATGAAATTTGGAAACTACCTTCGGTAGAAAATCCGGACGAGGGCGCATGACCACTCTATCCTGATGAAGAATCATAAAAGGTTCTTTGCAAGAAAGGGCAGCCAATTCAGACACCCTTCTAGTCGATGTTATAGCCACCAAAAAAACTAATTTTCTGGTCAATAGGACAAAAGGAATATGCCTAATAGGTTCAAACGGTTGACTCTGTAAGGCTGACAGTACCAAATTTAGGTCCCAGGGACATAAAGGTGGTTTAACCGGTGGCCTCAGGTGTGTTACTCCCTTGACAAAGGTTTGCACCAAAGAATGGGATGCAATCGGTCTTTGGAAAACAAACGATAAGGCCGAAATCTGTCCCTTAATTGTCCCTAAAGCGAGCTGCAAGTCTACTCCTGCTTGAAGAAAGGCAAGAACTCTTCCAATCATATACCAACGAGGGTTCCATTTCCTCTCCTCACACCAAGAAATGTACGACTTCCAGACTCTATAAAAGATAGCTCTAGAAACTGATTTTCTAGCGTTTATTAAGGTAGACAAGACTGAACCCATAATACCACGGTCTTTGAATAGTCTGGTCTCAATAGCCCAGCCATCAAATTCAGCAACCGTAAAGAAGGATGGAATGTGGGTCCTTGAGACAACAGGTCTGGACGGCATGGAAGGACCAATGGGTCTCCTACTGCCAACTTCACAATCTCCGAGTACCAGGATCTCCGGGGCCACGCTGGGGCCACTAGGATCACTGGTTTTTGCTCCTCCTGTATTCTGCGTAATAAGTGCGGCAGAATTTGGATCGGGGGAAAGGCATATATCAGAGAATACTGATCCCAAGGAACTACTAATGCGTCTATCCCGACAGCAAACGGATCCTTGGTCCTGGAGACAAACCTGTCCAGCTTGGCATTGAATCTGGATGCCAGCAGATCCACATCTGGGGTCCCCCAGTATTGGCAGATCTGTAGAAAAACCTCGGGGTGCAGGGACCATTCCCCTGGCAACAATTTCTGGCGACTTAGGAAATCTGCCTGCCAATTGTCCACCCCCGGGATAAACACTGCCGAAAGGAACGGCACATGTCTTTCTGCCCAAGTCAATATATGGTTTACCTCCCTCTGGGCTGCCCGACTCCTGGTACCTCCCTCGTGGTTGATATATGCCACCACCGTGGAGTTGGCGGACTGGACTCTGACAGGAAGACCCCACAATCTGGATGTCCAGAATCGCAGAGCCAGATGAGCTGCCTGAATCTCCAATAGATTGATGGGCAGGGTCCTTTCTGTCTGGGACCATATTCCCTGAACAGACGCTTCCTCTAGGACTGCTCCCCAGCCGAGAAGACTGGCGTCTGTGGTTACGACTTTCCAGGCTACCGGTGGGAAAGATTTCCCTCTTTTCAAGTTGCTGGTTCTTAACCACCAAGAGAGGTTCCATAGAACCTGTGGAGATAGAACCATAGGCTGATCCAAGGTTCGAGCCAACTTGTCCCAGGCTTTTAGAATACTGTTCTGGAACACTATGGAGTGGAACTGTGCATATGGCACTGCGCTGAAGGATGACACCATCTTGCCTAGTAACCTCATGCACAGCCGAATAGAAGGTGTTAGTTCTTTTTTCACCTTCTGTACAAGTTCCACTATGGAGGAGACCTTTAAGGGAGGAAGAAACACCTTTTCTTGGGCGGTGTCCAAGACCAGACCCAGATACACCAAGGCTTGGGTCAGACAAAGAGCTGACTTGTCCACATTTAGAATCTAACCTAGGCTTTGTAAAACCCGTACTGTTCTTGATACGTTTTGAACCAGTATGGGGCGAGAGCATTCCCTTAGAAGATTATCCAGATATCCTACTACGGAGACCTTCTGAGACCTTAGGGAAGCCAACACTGGGGCCAGAATCTTTGTGAAGACCCTGGGGGCCGTGGCCAGACCGAAAGGTAGTGCCACAAATTGGAAATGACTGCCCTCTACAGCGAAGCGTAGGAACCTTTGATGTGGACCGAAGATCGGCACATGAAGGTACGCGTCCTTGATATCTATGGACGCTAAATAGTCTCCCTTTCTCAGGGATTTTATTATTGAACGAACCGACTCCATGCGGAAGGATCGGACGTCTACAAAGAGGTTGAGAGCCTTGAGGTCCAAAATGGGCCTTACTTCCCCATTTGGTTTCGGCACGGTGAATAGGTTTGAGTAAAACCCCTTGAATCTTTCCTCATGCGGAACCTTTACAATTACCCCCTGCATCAGCAGATGCTGTAAAGCTAGGAATAGGCATCTTCTTTTCTCTGGATCCGACGGAACTTCTCCTCCATAGGATATAAGACATAAAACCTTTTTGGAGGTAAGTATATCCTGTCAGGGTGCTCCTAGTCCGCGTAAACCACCTGCTCCAGTAATGGATGCAAAGGGAACGCTTGGGAAATTTGCTGAGATCGCAAAGATCCCAAAGTAGAACAGGAGAGTCCAGACTCCTGAACCGGGGTAACTTAAACCCAATTCGTACCATTTCAATTAGAGATTGGATAAACAATTTTTGGGAATGGGAGGCTGAAATTGGCTCTTCAGAGCCAGAGTCCTCAGCCAAGGATTCTTCAGCCTCTCCTTCCTCCCGGTCTTTTATGACCACCTCTTCCAAATCCTCCGCCCATTCTGGTTCAATTAGAGATTGGATAAACAATTTTTGGGAATGGGAGGCTGAAATTGGCTCTTCAGAGCCAGAGTCCTCAGCCGAGGATTCTTCAGCCTCTCCATCCTCCCGGTCTTTTATGACCACCTCTTCCAAATCCTCCGCCCATTCTGGTTCCAGACCACCTGGACCCATCTGGCTATAAGAGTCCTGGTGCTCTAGTGACTCACCACTTGGCCCAGGCTCAGGGGAGGGAGATCTATTACGCTTCCCCCCCCCCTGTGTTACAGAGGCAATCATGCCAGCTATTTTGCCCTTAAGGCCCACTAAGGCAGATGCCAAATCATCCTTTGTAACATAAGCCGAGGCAGGTACAGTATATTGGTAGTGGCCACTATGCCTGACAAATGCAATGGCTCAGCCAGGCCAGATGCCGCAGGTCTTTCTGGAGAAACTGAGGCTGTATCAGCATGGGGTTGGTCTCCTGTTTTTAAAGGAGGGACTCTTACCCCTGTGCTTGCCTTGTTGCCTATACCTCATTTTAAGACATTGCTTACACACGAGGAAGAAAAGGAGTACTCCCCACAAACTATAACCAGCCTTTAACCTGTCACCACTGTGTCCAAGACCACCAGACTCACGTGCCCAAATATCGCTCTGTGTTGTCCACGCAGGCCAAGAGCTCCATCCCTATAACGCTTTAGCTTGAGAGTGAGCTCGCGCATCAGCGATCGGCGGCACGCCCACTGCACGGCGCATGCGCCGTTCTGACGCACGCGGTGCATCTGCGACGCGCACAGCAGCGGCGCACGCGCACACCGGCGGCGCATACCAGGGGCGAACACACACGCCGGCGGCGCACACTCGCGCACGCCAGTATTCAAAAATGCGCGCTAAAACCGGCCATCTGTAATCCCAGACACAGGCTTAAGATTTACCAGCAGTTTCAAAGGGAAATATATATATAAATATAAAAAACCCAAAGGGAGTACTCACCATCCCAAGCAGCAGGGCCTGTCTTACCAGGCCCAATCTTCCTCCATCACGGCGGGTAGCGCCTCTAAGGACCTTCAGGGACCGGGTCCCCCATATATTGGGGTCCACAGCCCTGGACCTGTAAAGCACCCTTTCTGGTTTACCTTGGGCAAGTTTGACCAGGAATACCAACTTAACAAGGGTCCAGCGCCTATATAGGACACATTACAAGCAATACCTCGTTCTTGAACCGAGGTTCGGGTACCATCCACTTTAGCTTTGTTATGCCATCCGAATGGATCTGATTATAACGTCCTGAGTGGGACATTTTTTGAAGAAATTTGAAGAGCTTCAACAGCCATGACCATCACCTTCAAGACACTGCGAAAAAACTGAGGTACTTCCGGTATAGGAGGGATTATATGGGAGGAACCGTCTTACTATTGGTTGCCAGTGTCCAATCACCTAAAGGTAAGCGTATAACCCATATAGTCATTATTATGGTGCTCTGTGTCCCGTGATGTACGATAAAGAAATACCAACAATAGTGCAAAAAATTAGCATAAACAATTATTATTAAGTATGCATGACTGTAAATAAACATTTCTGTTATCAAAGTAAATGTTTATATAAAAGATATAACAACATAAATAATATGTTCAATGAATATCCATGAGGGTCTGAGCACTATACAAAGGGGCACACAACATGAACATAAAACTCACCATGTACCGTATTTTTCGTTCCATAAGACACACTTTTTCCCCCCCCAAAAAACAGGGGGAAATGTCTGTGCGTCTTATAGAGTGAATACTGACCAGCAGAGCCGCTGCTGTCTTTGTTCTGACAGATGCGGTGAGTTTTGAGGATAGGCTTGGTAGGTTTGATCTTCAGGCCCTTCTTATGTGTATGTTGGTCATGCTGATGGTTGCCTGATCTCTATTTGTTATCAGATGTGACACTGTAGGTGGCCTGGGGGATGCTATTAATTTAATGTGTCCACATTCATCATGGCTTCATAACATTGTTCCTTCATCACTTTGGAAGAAATAGTTCCAGACTGGTCTGTTGCTAACCTCTACATTCTGTGGAAGGAGCATTTGAATGACATTTAATGTAAACCTAACCTATATATCTAATTGATTGAGGCCTTTATGAATTCTTGATATATTTCTTTCCTCAGTGCATATATATTTTACACACACATATATACAGTGGGGACGAAAAGTATTCAGACCCCCTTAAATTTTTCACTCTTTGTTATATTGCAGCCATTTGCTAAAATCATTTAAGTTCATCTTTTTTCCTCATGTATACACAGCACCCCATATTGACAGAAAAACAGAATTGTTGACATTTTTGCAGATTTAATAAAAAAGAAAAACTGAAATATCACATGGTCCTAAGTATTCAGACCCTTTGCTGTGACACTCATATATTTAACTCAGGTGCTGTCCATTTCTTCTGATCATCCTTGAGATGGTTCTACACCTTCATTTGAGTCCAGCTGTGTTTGATTATACTAATTTGACTTGATTAGGAAAGCCACACACCTGTCTATATAAGACCTTACAGCTCACAGTGCATGTCAGAGCAAATGAGAATCATGAGGTCAAAGGAACTGCCTTTGGGGGAGGGCGGTGGTCCCGCCCTCCGTTATTTAAGAACCGTCAGAAGACGAGAAGCGTCACACAGCGGGAGCCTCCCATCATGGTGGATGCGGAGTGGCCGAGGAAAACAAAGGGAAGAAAACGCCGCAGAGGAAGATGCCAGACAAGAACACCGGAGGAAGCACCAGAAGAACCAGAAGAAGAAGAAGATGGAGGAAGAAACCGAAGGAAGATAGAAGAAAGAAGAAGTATTTAAATAAAGGAATTGTCAAAAACTGTCTCTTGTCATTTTTAACATTTTTGCCACTTTTTTTGTGAAATGGTAGGGGTACTTTTGTACCCCCTTACCATTTCACACAGAGGGGAGGGCCAGGATCTGGAGGTCCCCTTGTTAAAGGGGGCTTCCAGAATCCGATAAGCCTCCCGCCCGCAGACCCCCACAACCACCGGGCAAGGGTTGTGGGGATGAGGCCCTTATCCCCATCAACATGGGGACAAAGTGTTTTGGGGGGCTACCCCAAAGCACCCTCCCAATGTTGAGGGCATGTGGCCTGGTACAGTTCAGGAGGGGGGGCGCTCTCTCGTCCCCCCTCTTTTCCTGCGGCCTGCCAAGTTGCGTGCTCGGATAAGGGTCTGGTATAGATTTTTGGGGGGACCCCACGCCATTTTTTAACCACTTGACGACCGCCTCACGCTGATTTACGTCGGCAAGGTGGCACGGACAGGCAAAATCACGTATATATACGTGATTTGCCTTCCGCGGGTGGGGGGTCCGATCGGACCCCCCCCGGTGCCCGAGGCGGTCGTCTTTGGTCCCACAGCGATCGGAGGTGAGGGGGAGGCCATCCGTTCGTGGCCCCCCCCTCGCGATCGCCGTCGGCCAATCAGATAACTTCCTTTGCTGCTGTATGCTAAACAGCAGCAAAGGAAATGATGTCATCTCTCCTCGGCTCGGTATTCCGTTGCAGCGCCGAGGAGAGAAGACATCACTGTGAGTGCACTAACACTACACACACAGTAGAACATGCCAGGCACATAAAACACCCCGATCCCCCCCCCCCCCGATCGCCCCCCGATCCCCCCCCCCTTCCCTGTCACAAACTGACACCAGCAGTTTTTTGTTTTTTTTTTGTTTTTTTCTGATTACTGCATTGGTGTCAGTTTGTGACAGTTACAGTGTTGGGACAGTGAATATTACCCCCCTTTAGGTCTAGGATACCCCCCTAACCCCCCCTAATAAAGTTTTAACCCCTTGATCACCCCCTGTCACCAGTGTCGCTAAGCGATCATTTTTCTGATCGCTGTATTAGTGTCGATGGTGACGCTAGTTAGGGACGTAAATATTTAGGTTCGCCGTCAGCGTTTTATAGCGACCGGGACCCCCATATACTATCTAATAAATGTTTTAACCCCTTGATGGCCCCCTAGTTAACCCTTTCAGCACTGATCACCGTATAAGTGTTACGGGTGACGCTGGTTAGTTTGTTTATTTTTTTTAGTGTGAGGGCACCCGCCGTTTATTACCGAATAAAGGTTTAGCCCCCTGATCGCCCGGCGGTGATATGCGTCGCCCCAGGCAGCGTCAGATTAGCGCCAGTACCGCTAACACCCACGCACGCAGCATACGCCTCCCTTAGTGGTATAGTATCTGATCGGATCAATATCTGATCCGATCAGATCTATACTAGCGTCCCCAGCAGTTTAGGGTTCCCAAAAACGCAGTGTTAGCGGGATCAGCCCAGATACCTGCTAGCACCTGCGTTTTGCCCCTCCGCCTGGCCCAGCCCAGCCCACCCAAGTGCAGTATCGATCGATCACTGTCACTTACAAAACACTAAACGCATAACTGCAGCGTTCGCAGAGTCAGGCCTGATCCCTGCGATCGCTAACAGTTTTTTTGGTAGTATTTTGGTGAACTGGCAAGCACCAGCCCCAAGCAGCGTCAGATTAGCGCCAGTACCGCTAACACCCACGCATGCAGCATACACCTCCCTTAGTGGTATAGTATCTGAACCCATCAATATCTGATCCGATCAGATCTATACTAGCGTCCCCAGCAGTTTAGGGTTCCCAAAAACGCAGTGTTAGCGGGATCAGCCCAGATACCTGCTAGCACCTGCATTTTGCCCCTCCGCCCGGCCCAGCCCACCCAAGTGCAGTATCGATCGATCACTGTCACTTACAAAACACTAAACTAAACTGCAGCGTTCGCAGAGTCAGGCCTGATCCCTGCGATCGCTAACAGTTTTTTTGGTAGCTTTTTATTGAACTGGCAAGCGCCAGCGGCCTAGTACACCCCGGTCGTAGTCAAACCAGCACTGCAGTAACACTTGGTGACGTGGCGAGTCCCATAAGTGCAGTTCAAGCTGGTGAGGTGGCAAGCACAAGTAGTGTCCCGCAGCCACCAAAAAGACAAACACAGGCCCGTCGTGCCCATAGTGCCCTTCCTGCTGCATTCGCCAATCCTAATTGGGAACCCACCACTTCTGCAGCACCCTTACTTCCCCCATTCACATCCCCAACCAAATGCAGTCGGCTGCATGAGAGGCATTTTCTTTATGTCCTCCCGAGTACCCCTACCCAACGCCCCCCAAAAAAGATGTTGTGTCTGCAGCAAGCGCGGATATAGGCGTGACACCCGCTATTATTGTCCCTCCTGTCCTGATAATCCTGGTCTTTGCATTGGTGAATGTTTTGAACGCTACCATTCACTAGTTGAGTATTAGCGTAGGGTACAGCATTGCACAGACTAGGCACACTTTCACAGGGTCTCCCAAGATGCCATCGCATTTTGAGAGACCCGAACCTGGAACCGGTTACCGTTATAAAAGTTAGTTACAAAAAAAGTGTAAAAAAAAAAAAAAAATATATATAAAATAAAAAAAATAGTTGTCGTTTTATTGTTCTCTCTCTCTCTCTCTCTATTCTCTCTCTCTTGTTCTGCTCTTTTTTACTGTATTCTATTCTGCAATGTTTTATTGTTATTATGTTTTATCATGTTTGTTTTTCAGGTATGTAATTATTTATACTTTACCGTTTACTGTGCTTTATTGTTAACCATTTTTTTGTCTTCAGGTACGCCATTCACAACTTTGAATGGTTATACCAGAATGATGCCTGCAGGTTTAGGTATCATCTTGGTATCATTCTTTTCAGCCAGCGGTCGGCTTTCATGTAAAAGCAATCCTAGCGGCTAATTAGCCTCTAGACTGCTTTTACAAGCCGTGGGAGGGAATGCCCCCCCCCCACCGTCTTCCGTGTTTTTCTCTGGCTCTCCTGTCTCAACAGGGAACCTGAGAATGCAGCCGGTGATTCAGCCAGCTGACCATAGAGCTGATCAGGGACCAGAGTGGCTCCAAACATCTCTATGGCCTAAGAAACCGGAAGCTACGAGCATTTTATGACTTAGATTTCGCCAGATGTAAATAGCGCCATTGGGAAATTGGGGAAGCATTTTATCACACCGATCTTGGTGTCATCAGATGCTTTGAGGGCAGAGGAGAGATCTAGGGTCTAATAGACCCCAATTTTTTCAAAAAAGAGTACCTGTCACTACCTATTGCTATCATAGGGGATATTTACATTCCCCGAGATAACAATAAAAATGATTTAAAAAAAAAAAAAAATGAAAGAAACAGTTTAAAAATAAGATAAAAAAGCAAAAAAATAATAAAGAAAAAAAAAAAAAAAAAAAAAAAAAAGCACCCCTGTCGCCCCCTGCTCTCGCGCTAAGGCGAACGCAAGCGGCGGTCTGTCGTCAAACGTAAACAGCAATTGCACCATGCATGTGAGGTATCGCCGCGAAGGTCAGATCGAGGGCAGTAATTTTTGCAGTAGACCTCCTCTGTAAATCTAAAGTGGTAACCTGTAAAGGCTTTTAAAGGCTTTTAAAAATGTATTTATTTTGTTGCCACTGCACGTTTGAGCGCAATTTTAAAGCATGTCATGTTTGGTATCCATGTACTCGGCCTAAGATCATCTTTTTTATTTCATCAAACATTTGGGCAATATAGTGTGTTTTAGTGCATTAAAATTTAAAAAAGTGTGTTTTTTCCCCAAAAAATGCGTTTGAAAAATCGCTGCGCAAATACTGTGTGAAAAAAAAAAATGAAACACCCACCATTTAAATCTGTAGGGCATTTGCTTTAAAAAAATATATAATATTTGGGGGTTCAAAGTAATTTTTTTGGAAAAAAAAAATATCTTTTTCATGTAAACAAAAAGTGTCAGAAAGGGCTTTGTCTTCAAGTGGTTAGAAGAGTGAGTGATGTGTGACATAAGCTTCTAAATGTTGTGCATAAAATGCCAGGACAGTTCAAAACCCCCCCAAATGACCCCATTTTGGAAAGTAGACACCCCAAGCTATTTGCTGAGAGGCATGTCCATGGAATATTTTATATTGCGACACAAGTTGCGGGAAAGAGACAATTTTTTTTTTTTTTTTTTTTGCACAAAGTTGTCACTAAATGATATATTGCTCAAACATGCCATGGGAATATGTGAAATTACACCCCAAAATACATTCTGCTGCTTCTCCTGAGTACGGGGATACCACATGTGTGAGACTTTTTGGGAGCCTAGCCGCGTACGGGACCCTGAAAACCAAGCACCGCCTTCAGGCTTTCTAAGGGCGTGAATTTTTGATTTCACTCTTCACTGCCTATCACAGTTTCGGAGGCCATGGAAAGCCCAGGTGGCACAAAACCCCCCCAAATGACCCCATTTTGGAAAGTAGACACCCAAGCTATTTGCTGAGAGATATAGTGAGTATTTTGCAGACCTCACTTTTTGTCACAAAGTTTTGAAAATTGAAAAAAGAAAAAAAAAAAAGTTTTTTCTTGTCTTTCTTCATTTTCAAAAACAAATGAGAGCTGCAAAATACTCACCATGCCTCTCAGCAAATAGCTTGGGGTGTCTACTTTCCAAAATGGGGTCATTTGGGGGGGTTTTGTGCCACCTGGGCATTCCATGGCCTCCGAAACTGTGATAGGCAGTGAAGAGTGAAATCAAAAATTTTCACCCTTAGAAATCCTGAAGGCGGTGCTTGGTTTTCGGGGCCCTGTACGCGGCTAGGCTCCCAAAAAGTCCCACACATGTGGTATCCCCATACTCAGGAGAAGCAGCTAAATGTATTTTGGGGTGCAATTCCACATATGCCCATGGCCTGTGTGAGCAATATATCATTTAGTGACAACTTTGTGCAAAAAAAAAGTGTCACTTTCCCGCAACTTGTGTCAAAATATAAAATATTCCATGGACTCAATATGCCTCTCAGCAAATAGCTTGGGGTGTCTACTTTCCAAAATGGGGTCATTTGGGGGGGTTTTGTGCCACCTGGGCATTCCATGGCCTCCGAAACTGTGATAGGCAGTGAAGAGTGAAATCAAAAATTTACACCCTTAGAAATCCTGAAGGCGGTGCTTGGTTTTCGGGGCCCCGTACGCGGCTAAGCTCCCAAAAAGTCCCACACATGTGGTATCCCCATACTCAGGAGAAGCAGCTAAATGTATTTTGGGGTGCAATTCCACATAGGCCCATGGCCTGTGTGAGCAATATATCATTTAGTGACAACTTTTTGTAAATATTTTTTTTTTTGTCATTATTCAATCACTTGGGACAAAAAAAATAAATATTCAATGGGTTCAACATGCCTCTCAGCAATTTCCTTGGGGTGTCTACTTTCCAAAATGGGGTCATTTGGGGGGGTTTTGTACTGCCCTGCCATTTTAGCACCTCAAGAAATGACATAGGCAGTCATAAACTAAAAGCTGTGTAAATTACAGAAAATGTACCCTAGTTTGTAGACGCTATAACTTTTGCGCAAACCAATAAATATATGCTTATTGACATTTTTTTTACCAAAGACATGTGGCCGAATACATTTTGGCCTAAATGTATGACTAAAATTTAGTTTATTGGATTTTTTTTTATAACAAAAAGTAGAAAATATCATTTTTTTTCAAAATTTTCGGTCTTTTTCCGTTTATAGCGCAAAAAATAAAAACTGCAGAGGTGATCAAATACCATCAAAAGAAAGCTCTATTTGTGGGAAGAAAAGGACGCAAATTTCGTTTGGGTACAGCATTGCATGACCGCGCAATTAGCAGTTAAAGTGACGCAGTGCCAAATTGGAAAAAGACCGCTGGTCCTTAGGCAGCATAATGGTCTGGGGCTCAAGTGGTTAAAAAAATTTTGGCGTGGGGTTTCCCTTAAAATCCATACCAGACCTGAATGGTCTGGTATAGATTTTGAGGGGGACCCCACGCCATTTTTAAAAAAAATTTTGGCCGGGGTTCCCCTTAATATCCATACCAGACCTGAAGGGCCTGGTATGGAATTTAGGGGGACCCCCACGTCATTTTTTTTTAAATTTTGGTTCGGGGTTCCCCTGTGGGGAATTCCCATGCCGTTTTTATCAATGAACTTTTATGTGTATTGTCGGACCGGCAATTCATTAATAGCCGCAAGTAGTTTTAAATGTCTTTTTTTCCTTTGAAATGTCATTTTGCTGTCAGACTGTTCTAAACACGGGAAACATGCGCCCCTTTACAGGCATACTATAGACCCCCCCAAGGTACGAAATTTAAAGGAATATTACACTTTTATTGTTTCACTTTAAGCATTATTAAAATCACTGCTCCCGAAAAAACTGACGTTTTTAAAACTTTTTTTTGCATTGATCCATGTCCCCTGGGGCAGGACCCAGGTCCCCAAACACTTTTCATGACAATACCATGCATATAAGCCTTTAAAATTAGCACTTTTGATTTCTCCCATAGACTTTTAAAGGGTGTTCCGCGGCTTTCGAATTTGCCACGAACACCCCAAATTGTTCGCTGTTCGGCGAACTGGCGAACAGCCGATGTTCGAGACGAACATGAGTTTGACTCAAACTCGAAGCTCATCCCTACTCATGGATATTTAGTGAACATATTTTTTATGTTGTTTTATCTTTTTGATACACATTTACTTTGATAACAGAAATGTTTATTTATGGTCATGCATACTTACTAATAATTCTTTATGCAAATTTTTGGAATTATTGTTGTTGGTTATTTTTTATTTTGATTGTATTTGTCTTTTTGTAGCTACATATTGCTTTATAATCTCCTGAAGAAGCTGAAAAGTGAAACATGTCGAGCAACAAGCATCACGCTGGTTACAGTAGCTAATTTATGTGTAAATTATACATGTGCACTGAATTGTTTTTATGAAATGTGAACAACAGTCATTGTCCCCCCCTTACTTTTAAAACTTTGGACTCCAATAAAGATTTTTATAACAAAATATATTTTTGTGTGTTTTGACACCATTAACCTCTTGGCATCCGTGCTATAGCCGAATGACAGCCACAGCGCGGACCTGAATTTCCGGGAGGCCTTTGCACGCGCCCCCTGCAGGGCGCTCGCGGCGCGCGCTATGATCACCGAGTCACTGAGACTCGGGTGATTACAGATCCGAGTAAGGGGCCGATCCCAGCCACTTACCACGTGATCAGCTGTCAGCCAATGACAGCTGATCACATGATGTAAACAAAAGCTCGGTAATCCTTTTTTTTTCCTCCTCACGCTGTCAAAAAAAGCCGATCACCGGCTTATGTGCAAGGGACATCGGTCCTGAAGAGGAAGAGGCAATTCTGCCTCATCTGTGCCACCAGTACCCCCTGCCAGTGCCACCTGCCACTGTTACCTGCCTGTGCCCTTGAGTGCCACCTATCAATGACCATGAGTGCCACCTATCAATGCCCACAAGTGCCACCTATCAATGCCCACCAGTGGTGCCAATCAGTGCCACCTAGCAGTGCTGCCTATCAGTGTAACCAACCAGTGCTGATCAGTGGCCATTATTGCCACCCATTATTGCCACCCATCAGTGCCCATCACTGCCACCCATCAGTGCCCATCATAGCCACCTATCGGTGCCCATCAGTGCCGCCTCATCAGCGTACATCAATGAAGGAGAAAAATTAGCTGTTTGCTAAATTTTATAACAAATATAAAAAAAGTAAAAAAATGTAAAAAAAATTCGGTCTTTTTAAATTTTTTTAACAAAAAATAAAAACCGCAGAGGTGATCAAATGATACAAATTTCATTTGGGTACAGTGTTGTATGACCGCGCAATTGTCATTCAAAGTGCATCAGCGCTGAAAGCTGAAAATTGGCCTGGACAGGAGGGGGGTTTAAGTGCCCAGTAAGCAAGAGTTTAAAGAAGATCCTGTTCCTTTAAAGCCTGTTCTAGAGCACAGTGCTTGTGCTGTGTATGAAATAGCTGGCTGATCCTACCAGTTTCTACCCTCCCCTCTCTGCGCTGACTCCCATGTATCAGGGCTGCAGACTCCTGACACCGGAGTCCTGACAGAGGCTTCTTACCACGTGATCATCACGTGAACCAGGAAGCGCCGGTAAAACGGCATTCCTCAGTTTGCGCTGACAGGGAGAGCCAATCAGCGGCTCTCCCTGTCAGAGAGGGGTCTGTGCTGTTAATCAGCACATTGATTATCAGCGCAGCTCCCATGAGAGGTGCTCATCTGATGTGCCAATCAGTTCCCAACAGCTGCCAGCAGTGCCCCCTCAAAGTCTCTCAGTGCCCACCACAGTGCCAATCAGAGCCCATCACAGTGCCAATCAGTACCCAGCAGTAACACCTGTCAGTACATCACCATCAGTGCTGCCCATCAATGCCATCTATTAGTGTCCATCAGTGCCATCTGTCAGTGCCCATCAGTGTTGCCTGTCAGTGCCAATCAGTGTCGTCTGTCAGTGCCCATCAGTGCCACCTTTTAGTGCCCATCAGTGCTGCATATCAGTGCCGCATATCGGTGCCGCATATCAGTGCCACATATCAGTGCCGCATATCGCTGCATCTCAGTGCCGCCTATCAGTGCTGCATATCAGTACCGCCTATCAGTGCTGCATATCGGTGCCCATCAGTGCTGCATATCAGTGCCTCCTCATCAGTACCAACTCATCAGTGCACATCATTGCCGCCTCATCAGTGCCAGTCAGTGAAGGAAAAAACAAAAGTTTATGACAAACTAAGAAAAACTTTTTCTTTTTTAAAAAATGTGGGTCTTTTTTAGTTTGTTTAGCAAAATATAAATACCCCAGAGGTGATCAAATACCACTAAAAGAAGGGTACAGTGTTGTATGACCGTGCAATTGTCATTCAAAGTGCGACAGCGCTGAAAGCTGAAAATTGTCCTGGGCAGGAAGGAGGGGGGATGTGCCTGGTATTGAAGTGGTTAATTTTCAACTGCCATAATGCTGCACATGTGATCCGTTATGACACTAGCCATTGGATGGTTTGACAGTTTGTTTGAGAGCACAACCAATGTGACAGTTAGCATTCCCGATATGCCAGAAATAGAAATGTTTCTTTAAACTGTTAACTGTTAACTGTTTACTTCCAATTTAATACAGGTAGAAACCATTTTTTTTTTTTAATAACGCACAGGCACTAGGATGCAGCTTTTTATCTGACAGAGGAGATAATATAAAAATGATAGTGGCTTAACAACCACTTTAATATCCCCTTCTGTTCTATAATTCTTTGAAAACAAATAATTTTGGGATGAAGGTACCTTTGATCCATGAGTGTAGGTGAAACATCCAGAGTACTTTTTGTATCTATCACTATCCATAATACTTACCAGTCTCGGTGTCTGTATCCCGGTGATGTCCCTTGGCTTTACAGCCGGAACCGAAACATCCAACAACGGCTCTGAAGCAGCCGTGCATAAACGCCCAGGTCCTCTTTATTTTGGGGGGGCTTTTTGGTTGGGGTATCTGCAGGCTGGTCAATGATACCTCCTACCATAGCTGCCCTTCCTTTGGTGGGTTTCTCTTTGGTGTTTTTCAGAGAAAGAAGCTGATTACATTTAAACTGGTTCATTATTAACCACTTCAGCCCCGGACCATTTGGCTGGCCAAAGACCAGAGGACTTTTTACAATTTGGCACTGCGCTGCTATAACTGGTAATTGCGTGGTCATGCAATGTTGTACCCAAACGAAATTTGTGTCCTTTTTATCCCACAAATAGAGCTTTCTTTTGATGGTATTTGATTGCCTCTGCGATTTTTATTTTTTGCGATATAAACGGAAAAAGACCAACATTTTTTTAAAAATAATGATATTTTCTACTTTTTGTTATAAGAAAAACCCAATAAACTCAATTTTAGTCATACATTAACCACTTCAGCCCCGGAAGGTTTTACCCCCTTCCTGACCAGAGCACTTTTTACAATTCGGCACTGCGTCGCTTTAACTGCTAATTACGCGGTCATGCAATGCTGTACCCAAACGAAATTTGCGTCCTTTTCTTCCCACAAATAGAGCTTTCTTTTGATGGTATTTGATCACCTCTGGCGTTTTTATTTTTTGCGCTATAAACGGAAAAAGACCGAAAATTTTGACAAAAAATGATATTTTCTACTTTTTGTTATAAAAAAAATCCAATAAACTCAATTTTAGTCATACATTTAGGCCAAAATGTATTCGGCCACATGTCTTTGGTAAAAAAAATATCAATAAGCGTATATTTATTGGTTTGCGCAAAAGTTATAGCGTCTACAAACTAGGGTACATTTTCTGGAATTTACACAGCTTTTATTTTATGACTGCCTATGTCATTTCATGAGGTGCTAAAATGGCAGGGCAGTATAAAACCCCCCCAAATGACCCCATTTTGGAAAGTAGACACCCCAAGGAAATTGCTGAGAGGCATGTTGAACCCATTGAATATTTATTTTTTTTGTCCCAAGTGATTGAATAATGACAAAAAAAAAAAAAAAAAATTACAAAAAGTTGTCACTAAATGATATATTGCTCACACAGGCCATGCGCCTATGTGGAATTGCACCCCAAAATACATTTAGCTGCTTCTCCTGAGTACGGGGATACCACATGTGTGGGACTTTTTGGGAGCCTAGCCGCGTACGGGGCCCCGAAAACCAAGCACCGCCTTCAGGATTTCAAAGGGCATAAATTTTTGATTTCACTCCTCACTACCTATCACAGTTTTGAAGGCCATAAAATGCCAAGATGGCACAAAACCCCCCCAAATGACCCCATTTTGGAAAGTAGACACCCCAAGCTATTTGCTGAGAGGCATGTTGAGTCCATGGAATATTTTATTTTTTGACACAATTTGCGGGAATGTGACAATTTTTTTTTTTTTTTTTGCACAAAGTTGTCACAAAATGATATATTGCTCAAACATGCCATGGGCATATGTGGAATTACACCCCAAAATACATTCTGCTGCTTCTCCTGAGTACGGGGATACCACATGTGTGGGACTTTTTGGGAGCCTAGCCGCGTACGGAGCCCCGAAAACCAAGCACCGCCTTCAGGATTTCTAAGGGCATAAATTTTTGATTTCACTCCTCACTACCCATCACAGTTTTGAAGGCCATAAAATGCCAAGATAGCACAAAACCCCCCAAAATGACCCCATTTTGGAAAGTAGACACCCCAAGCTATTTGCTGAGAGGCATGGTGAGTATTTTTGAACCCATTGAATATTTATTTTTTTTGTCCCAAGTGATTGAATAATGACAAAAAAAAAAAAAAAAAATTACAAAAAGTTGTCACTAAATGATATATTGCTCACACAGGCCATGCGCCTATGTGGAATTGCACCCCAAAATACATTTAGCTGCTTCTCCTGAGTACGGGGATACCACATGTGTGGGACTTTTTGGGAGCCTAGCCGCGTACGGGGCCCCGAAAACCAAGCACCGCCTTCAGGATTTCAAAGGGCATAAATTTTTGATTTCACTCCTCACTACCTATCACAGTTTTGAAGGCCATAAAATGCCAAGATGGCACAAAACCCCCCCAAATGACCCCATTTTGGAAAGTAGACACCCCAAGCTATTTGCTGAGAGGCATGTTGAGTCCATGGAATATTTTATTTTTTGACACAAGTTGCGGGAATGTGACAATTTTTTTTTTTTTTTTTTTGCACAAAGTTGTCACAAAATGATATATTGCTCAAACATGCCATGGGCATATGTGGAATTACACCCCAAAATACATTCTGCTGCTTCTCCTGAGTACGGGGATACCACATGTGTGGGACTTTTTGGGAGCCTAGCCGCGTACGGACCCCCGAAAACCAAGCACCGCCTTCAGGATTTCTAAGGGCATAAATTTTTGATTTCACTCCTCACTACCTATCACAGTTTTGAAGGCCATAAAATGCCAAGATGGCACAAAACTCCCCCAAATGACCCCATTTTGGAAAGTAGACACCCCAAGCTATTTGCTGAGAGGCATGTTGAGTCCATGGAATATTGTATTTTTTGACACAAGTTGCGGGAAAGTGACAATTTTTTATTTTTTTTTTTTTGCACAAAGTTGTCACTAAATGATATATTGCTCAAACATGCCATGGGCATATGTGGAATTACACCCCAAAATACATTCTGCTGCTTCTCCTGAGTACGGGGATACCACATGAGTGGCACTTTTTGGGTGCCTAGCTTCATACGGGGCCCCAAAATCCAATCACCGCCTTCAGGATTTCTAAGAGCGTTAATTTTTGATTTCACTCCTCACTACCCATCACAGTTTTGAAGGCCATAAAATGCCAAGATAGCACAAAACCCCCCAAAATGACCCCATTTTGGAAAGTAGACACCCCAAGCTATTTGCTGAGAGGCATGGTGAGTATTTTGCAGCTCTCATTTGTTTTTGAAAATGAAGAAAGACAAGAAAAACATATTTTTTTTTTTCTTTTTTCAATTTTCAAAAGTTTGTGACAAAAAGTGAGGTCTGCAAAATACTCACTATACCTCTCAGCAAATAGCTTTGGGTGTCTATTTTCCAAAATGGGGTCATTTGGGGGGGGGGTTTGTGCCATCTGGGCATTCCATGGCCTCCGAAACTGTGATAGGCAGTGAAGAGTGAAATCAAAAATTTACGCCCTTAGAAAGCCTGAAGGCGGTGCTTGGTTTTCGGGGTCCCGTACGCGGCTAGGCTCCCAAAAAGTCTCACACATGTGGTATCTCCGTACTCAGGAGAAGCAACAGAATGCATTTTGGGGTGTAATTTCACATATTCCCATTGCATGTTTGAGCAATATATCATTTAGTGACAACTTTGTGCAAAAAAAAAAAAAAAAATTGTCTTTTTCCCGCAACTTGTGTCACAATATAAAATATTCCATGGACTCGACATGCCTCTCAGCAAATAGCTTGGGGTGTCTACTTTCCAAAATGGGGTCATTTGGGGGGGTTTTGAACTGTCCTGGCATTTTATGCACAACATTTAGGAGCTTATGTCACACATCACCCACTCTTCTAACCACTTGAAGACAAAGCCCTTTCTGACACTTTTTGTTTACATGAAAAAATTATTTTTTTTTGCAAGAAAATTACTTTGAACCCCCAAACATTATATATTTTTTTAAAGCAAATGCCCTACAGATTAAAATGGTGGGTGTTTCATTTTTTTTTTTCACACAGTATTTGCGCAGCGATTTTTCAAACGCATTTTTTGGGGAAAAAACACACTTTTTAAAATTTTAATGCACTAAAACACACTATATAGACCAAATGTTTGATGTAATAAAAAAGATGATCTTAGGCCGAGTACATGGATACCAAACATGACATGCTTTAAAATTGCGCACAAACGTGCAGTGGCGACAAACTAAATACATTTTTAAAAGCATTTAAAAGCCTTTACAGGTTACCACTTTAGATTTACAGAGGAGGTCTACTGCTAAAATTACTGCACTCGATCTGACCTTCGCGGTGATACCTCACATGCATGGGGCAATTGCTGTTTACATTTGACGCCAGACCGACGCTTGCATTTGCCTTTGCGCGAGAGCAGGGGGGGACAGGGGTGCTTTTTTTTTTTTTTTTTTTTCTTTATTAATTTTTTGATTTTTTATCTTATTTTTTAACTGTTCCTTTCATTTTTATTTTTTTTTTATCATTTTTATTGTTATCTCAGGGAATGTAAATATCCCCTATGATAGCAATAGGTAGTGACAGGTACTCTTTTTTGAAAAAATTGGGGTCTATTAGACCCTAGATCTCTCCTCTGCCCTCAAAGCATCTGACCACACCAAGATCGGTGTGATAAAATGCTTTCCCAATGGCGCTGTTTACATCCGGCGAAATCTAAGTCATGAAATGCTCCTAGCTTCCGGTTTCTTAGGCCATAGAGATGATTGGAGCCATTCTGGTCTCTGATCAGCTCTATGGTGGTCAGCTGGCCGAATCACCGGCTGCATTCTCAGGTTCCCTGTTGGGCCAGGAGAGCCAGAGAAAAACATGGAAGACGGTGGGGGGGATCCCTCCCACTGCTTGTAAAAGCAGTCTAGAGGCTAATTAGCCGCTAGGATTGCTTTTAAATGAAAGCCAACCGCTGGCTGAAAAGAATGATACCAAGATGATACCTAAACCTGCAGGCATCATTCTGGTATAACCACTCAAAATCCAGCAACATACCAGTACGTTGCTGGTCCTTGTATTGTAAACTTTTTTTTCATGCAGCCTGTGGGCTGAACGAAAAAAAGATATTGATCGGTGGGTATGCCCACCATTAGAATACCTCCCTTCATCCGCCCACTTCTAATGATGGGCATACATGCACCATTTATATATGCCGAAGCATGGGGGCATCCTCCCGCAAAAGGCAGGAGCAAATTGCTCCTCCACCCACTGCTGCCCCCACGCTTCGGCATATATGCTGAAGTATGTAACTGTGGTGGTGAAATCACCTCCGACAGCGCTGGAGTCACGGCTTTATATATCGTGGGAGCAAACGCTGTTGCTGTCAAGATAAATAAATCCGCGCTGCAACTGAATGGCGTACCTGCTAAGCAAATGATGGTTAACAAAAAAACAAAGTAACATTACAGTATAACAGTAATACTTACCATACCTGCAAAGCAAATACAAAAAAAAACATAGTAAAAAATAAAACATTTAACGCAACCTGTGCCTACCTAAAATATATATATGCCGAAGCATGGGGGCATCCTCCCGCAAAAGGCAGGAGCAAATTGCTCCTCCACCCACTGCTGCCCCCACGCTTCGGCATATATGCTGAAGTATGTAACTGTGGTGTTGAAATCACCTCCGACAGCGCTGGAGTCACGGCTTTATATATAGTGGGAGCAAACGCTGTTGCTGTCAAGATAAATAAATCCGCGCTGCAACTGAATGGCGTACCTGCTAAGCAAATGATGGTTAACAAAAAAACAAAGTAACATTACAGTATAATAGTAATACTTACCATACCTGCAAAGCAAATACAAAAAAAAACATAGTAAAAAATAAAACATTTAACGCAACCTGTGCCTACCTAAAATATATATATGCCGAAGCATGGGGGCATCCTCCCGCAAAAGGCAGGAGCAAATTGCTCCTCCACCCACTGCTGCCCCCACGCTTCGGCATATATGCTGAAGTATGTAACTGTGGTGGTGAAATCACCTCCGACAGCGCTGGAGTCACGGCTTTATATATCCTGGGAGCAAACGCTGTTGCTGTCAAGATAAATAAATCCGCTCTGCAGCTGAATGGCGTACCTGAAAACAAAAAAGTGGTTAACAATAAAAAAACAAAGTATAAAAAAATTGCATACCTATAAAGCAAACATGATAAAAACATAACAATAAAACATTGCAGTATAGAATACAATAAAAAAGAGCAGAACAATAGAGAGAGAGAACAATAAAACGACAACTATTTTTGTTTTTTTTATTTTATATTTTTTTTGTATTTTTATTTTTTTATTTTTTATTTTTTAACACTTTTTTTAGTAACTTTAACTTTTAACTGTAACTGTACCAGGTTTGGGTCTCTCAAAATGCGATGGCATCTTGGGAGACCCTGTGTTAGTGTGCCTAGTCTGTGCCGTGCTGAACCCTACGCTAATACTCCACTAGTGTATGGTAGCGTTCAAAACATTCACCAATGCATAGACCAGGATTGTCAGGACAGGAGGGACAATAATACTGGGTGTCACGCCTAAATCCGCGCTTGCTGCAGACACGACATCTTTTTTGGGGGCTCGTTGGGTAGGGGTACTCTGGAGGACATAAGGAAAATGCCTCCCATGCAGCCGGCTTACTGCATTTGGTTGGGGAAGGTGAGGTGGAGCACCGTCTGGATACAGAAGGGCTCTGACGATCTCTTCCTGGAATTTAAGGAAGGATCCAGTCCGTCCTGAAGCTCTGTATAGCACATGAGCATTCAGCAAAGCCAATTGAAATAAATAAACAGACACTTTTTTGTACCAGCGTCTGGCCTTACGGGCAACTAGGTACGGCGCCAACAACTGGTCGTTGAGGTCCACCCCTCCCATATTAAGGTTGTATTCGTGGACACAGAGGGGTTTCTCCACAACACTAGTCGCCGTAGTAATTTGGGTCGTCGTGTCTGCATGAAGGGAGGTAAGAACGAAAACATTCTTATTGTCCCTCCACTTCATAGCGAGCAAATTATTATACTGCAAGCAGGCTCTCTCCCCCAGCCTAAGACGGGACTCTACAAGCTGCTGGGGAAAGCCCCGGCGATTAGGTCGCACGGTGCCACATGCTCCAATCTGATGATCAAACAAGTGACCAAAAAGTGGCACGCTCGTATAATAATTGTCCACGTACAAGTGGTACCCCTTTCCGAATAAGGGTGACACCAAGTCCCACACTATCTTGCCAGTGCTTCCTATGTAGTCAGGGCAGTTTATCGGCTCTACGTGACTATCTTTGCCCTCGTAAACCATAAATCTACATGTATAGCCTGTGGCCCTGTCACAGAGCTTATACATCTTGACCCCGTATCTGGCACGCTTGCTGGGAAGGTACTGTTTGAATGACAAGCGGCCAGAAAACTTAATCAGGGACTCATCAACGCAGACAACTTGATGGGGAGTAAACAAGTCTGCAAAACACTGGTTGAAGTGGTTTACGAGGGGCCGAATTTTGTAGAGCCGATCGTATGCAGGGTCTCCACGAGGACGACAGAGTTCATTGTCGTTGAAGTGCATGAACCACAAAATCTGCTCGTATCGTGCCCTGGTCATGGAGGAAGAGAACCCGGGCATATGGTGAATTGGGTCAGTGGACCAATATGACCGCAACTCACTCTTTTTGGTTATGCCCATGAGGAGGGAAAGGCCCAGAAAGATCTTAAATTCGGAGACCGTAATTGGTCTCCAATCTCTGGCAAGGGAGGACTGGGGAATAGTGGCGATGTGTTGACCAGCGTACAAATTGCTTTGGTCCACAATAGATCTATAGAGATCTTCGGTGAAAAACAGCGAATAAAAATCCAGTGGCGTAAAGTCAACTGTTTCCACCTGAATTCCGGGTTGGCCAGTGAAAGGGGGAAGTACGGGTGCTGCAGAAGTGGTGGGTTCCCAATTCGGATTGGCGAATGCAGCAGGAAGGGCACTATGGGCACGACGGGCCTGTGTTCGTCTTCTTCTTGGTGGCAGCGGGACACTACTTGTGCTTGCCACCTCGCCAGCTTGAACTGCACTTATGGGACTCGCCACGTCACCACGTGATACTGCAGTGCTGAATGTACGACCAGGGAGTACTAGGCCGCTGGTGCTTGCCAGTTCACCAGAAGGAGTAGCGGCACTAGTACTTCTCTGCTCCATACGAGAGCCCTGCGGTTCTTGCACTTCAAGGACAGAAGAAGTTTGGGGTCTGGTACGCCTGACCCTAGCAGGGACCACAACTCCGTTGTCAGAGCTATCTGTCATGGAGCCGCTGTCCTCTACAGGTTCGTATTCTGAGCCTGAACTTGACAGATGAGTGACTTCCTCTTCACTATCTGTCATACTCAGAAACGTGTAGGCCTCTTCACTAGTGTACCTTCGATTTGCCATTTTGGCCTCTAAATTTAGGGGTACACTAGTGAGACTCACAGGCAAAAAAGCTCCTGACTGTTAGCGACTGATTCAAAACGCTACCAAAAAACTATTAACGATCGCAGGGATCAGGCCTGACTCTGCGAACGCTGCAGTTATGTGTGCTTAGTGTTTTGTAAGTGTCAGTTATCGATCGATACTGCACTTGGGTGGGCTGGGCTAGGCCGAGGGGCAAAACGCAGGTGCTAGCAGGTATCTGGGCTGATCCCGCTAACACTGTGTTTCAGGGAACCCTAAACTGCTGGGGAGTATAGATCTGATCGGATCAGATATCGATCCGTTCAGATACTATAGCACTAAGGGAGGTGTATGCTGCGTGCGTGGGTTTTAGCGGTACTGGCGCTAACCTGACGCTGCCTGGGGCGACGCAGACCTTATCAGATCCTAAAAACTTAACTTATATCACCGCCGGGCAATTAGGGGGTTAAACCTTTATAAGGTAATAAACGGCGGGTGCCCTAAAACTATAATAAACTATAATAAACTGTAATAAACTATAATAAACTACAAAAAACAAACTAGCTAACCAGCGTCACCCGTAACACTTATACGGTGATCTCTGGTGAAAGGGTTAACTAGGGGGCAATCAAGGGGTTAAAACCTTTAGCAGGTAGTATATGGGGGTCCCTGTCGCTATAAAACACTGACAGCGAACCTATATACTTACCTCCCTAACTAGCGTCACCTGTGTCACTAATACAGCGATCAGAAAAACGATCGCTTAGCGACACTGGCGACGGGGGGTAATCAAGGGGTTAACTTTTATTAGGGGGGGTTAGGGGGGTACCCTGGACCTAAAGGGGGGTACCCTAGACCTAAAGGGGGCTAACCTAACTGCCCTAACACTTGTAACTGACACAAACTGACACCAATGCAAAAAAAAAAAAAAAACTGCTATTGGTGTCAGAGTGACAGGGGGTACAGGGGGGTGATCGGGGGGTGAAAAGTGTGCCTGCGTGTTCTACTGTAAGTGTAGTGTTGGTGCACTTACTTGGATGTCTTCTCTCCTCTGCGCCGGGACGAAAAGACCGGCTCGAGGAGGGATGACATCACTTCCTTTCCCTCTGTTTACATTACAGAGGGAAAGGAAGCGTTTTCATTCGCCGGGAGCGATCGGGAGGGGGTGGCCAACAATGGATGGCCTCCCCCTCACCTCTCATCGCCCGCGAACGAGAGCCGACCGCCTATGGCACCGGGGGGGGGGGTCCGCGGGAGGCAGATCACGTACAGGTACGTGATTCTGCCTGCCCGTGCCATTCTGCCGCCGTATATATGCGTTAGGCCAGGGGTCCTCAAACTACGGCCCGCGGGCCACATGCGGCACGCCGAGGACATTTATCCGGCCCAATCCACCCAGGGCTGGATTCCCGACAATCCAGGCTCGGGCCGGGGCCAGGTCGGCTCGGCTTCGGCAGGGAGCATATCCGCTCCGCTCCGCTCAAGCCGCCTCCCCCACACCAGTAATGGAGGGCTCCGTGTGCCGCGCTGCATGCTGGGAAGTGTAGTTCCCAGCACAGTCCCGCACGGAGACAGGAGGCGCGAAGAGTGACAGAGAGAGCAGAGGCTTCAAGCAACAGCCTACGAACAAGTGAGGACCCCACTGTCCCACTGTCCCCCTGTCCACCCCACTGTCCCACTGTCCTCCTGTCCACCCCTCTGTCCCCCTGTCCACCCCACTGTCCCCCTGTCCACCCCTCTGTCCCCCTGTCCACCTCTCTGTCCCCCTGTCCACCCCACTGTCCCCCTGTCCACCCCTCTGTCCCCCTGTCCATCCCACTGTCCCCCTGTCCACCCCACTGTCCCCCTGTCCACCCCACTGTCCCCCTGTCCACCCCACTGTCCCCCCCTCTGTCCCCCTGTCCCCCCCTCTGTCCCCCTGTCCACCCCTCTGTCCCCCTGTCCATCCCTCTGTCCCCCTGTCCACCCCACTGTCCCCCTGTCCCCCCCCTCTGTCCCCCTGTCCATCCCACTGTCCCCCTGTCCATCCCACTGTCCCCCTGTCCACCCCACTGTCCCCCCCTCTGTCCCCCTGTCCACCCCACTGTCCCCCTGTCCATCCCACTGTCCCCCTGTCCACCCCACTGTCCCCCTGTCCACCCCACTGTCCCCCTGTCCACCCCACTGTCCCCCTGTCCACCCCTCTGTCCCCCTGTCCATCCCACTGTCCCCCTGTCCACCCCACTGTCCCCCTGTCCACCCCACTGTCCCTCTGTCCACCCCTCTGTCCCCCTGTCCCCCCCTCTGTCCACCCCTCTGTACCCCTGTCCACCCCACTGTCCCCCCCTCTGTCCCCCTGTCCACCCCACTGTCCCCCTGTCCCCCCCACTGTCCCCCCCTCTGTCCCCCTGTCCACCCCACTGTCCCCCTGTCCCCCCTCTGTCCCCCTGTCCCCCCTCTGTCCACCCCTCTGTCCCCCTGTCCCCCCCTCTGTCCCCCTGTCCCCCCCTCTGTCCACCCCTCTGTCCCCCTGTCCCCCCCTCTGTCCACCCCTCTGTCCCCCCCTCTGTCCACCCTTCTGTCCCCCTGTCCCCCCTCTGTCCCCCTGTCCACCCCACTGTCCCCCTGTCCACCCCACTGTCCCCCCTCTGTCCCACTGTCCACCCCACTGTCCCCCTGTCCACCCCTCTGTCCCCCTGTCCATCCCACTGTCCCCCTGTCCATCCCACTGTCCCCCTGTACATCCCACTGTCCCCCTGTCCACCCCCCTGTCCCCCCCTCTGTCCCCATGTCCACCCCACTGTCCCCCTGTCCACCCCACTGTCCCCCTGTCCACCCCTCTGTCCCCCTGTCCACCCCACTGTCCCCCTGTCCACCCCACTGTCCCCCTGTCCACCCCTCTGTCCCCCTGTCCATCCCACTGTCCCCCTGTCCATCCCTCTGTCCACCCCACTGCCCCCCCCTCTGTGCCCCTGTCCACCCCTCTGTCCCCCTGTCCATCCCTCTGTCCCCCTGTCCATCCCTCTGTCCCCCTGTCCATCCCTCTGTCCCCCTGTCCATCCCACTGTCCCCCTGTCCACCCCTCTGTCCACCCCACTGTCCCCCTGTCCACCCCACTGTCCCCCCCACTGTCCCCCTGTCCACCCCCTGTCCACCCCTCTGTCCCCCTGTCCATCCCTCTGTCCCCCTGTCCATCCCTCTGTCCCCCTGTCCACCCCACTGTCCCCCTGTCCCCCTGTCCACCCCTCTGTCCCTCTGTCCCCCTGTCCCCCTGTCCACCCCTCTGTCCATCCCACTGTCCCCCTGTCCATCCCTCTGTCCCCCTGTCCATCCCCTATATATATTATTATTTATTATTCATTCTTTTATTCTTTTGCACTACAAAAAAGATGTGTGCATAGGAATTCAGGAATTAGTTCATTTTTTTTTTAAACTATAGTGCGGCCCCCCAACAGTCTGAGGGACCGTGAACTGGCCCCCTGTCTAAAAAGTTTGAGGACCCCTGCGTTAGGCGGTCGGCAAGTGGTTAAGGCCAAAATGTATTCAGCCACATGTCTGTTAAAAAAATGTCAATAAGCGTATATTTGCGCAAAAGTTATAGCGTCTACAAACTAGGGTACATTTTCTGGAATTTACGCAGCTTTTAGTTTATGACTGCCTATCTCATTTCTTGAGGTGCTAAAATGGCAGGGCAGTACAAAACACCCCAAATGACCCCATTTTGGAAAGTAGACACTGAAAGTAGACAACAGAAATTGCTAAGAGGCAAGTTGAGCCCGTTGAATATTTTATTTTTTGTCCCAAGTGATTAAATAATGACAAAAAAAAATGTTTTACAAAAAGTTGTCACTAAATGATATATTGCTCACACATGCCATGGTTATATGTGGAACTGCACCACAAAATACATTTTCCTGCTTCTCCTGAGTACGGGGATACCACATGTATGAAACCAAGCACCGCCTTCTGGATTTCTAAAGGCGTACATTTTTTATTTCACTCCTCACTACCTATCACAGTTTTGAAAGCCATAAAATGCCAAGATGGCACAAAACCCAGCCAAATGACCCTATTTTGGAAAGTAGACATCCCAAGCTATTTGCTGAGAGGTATGTTGAGCCATGGAATATTTTATATTTTGCCACAAGTTGCGGGAAAATGACAAACTTTTTTTTTTTTTTTTGCACAAAGTTATCACTAAATTATATATTGCTCACACATGCCATGGGCATATGTGAAATTACACCCCAAAAGAAATTCTGCTGCTTCTCCCGAGTATGGGGATACCACATGTGTGGGACTTTTTGGGAGCCTAGCCGCGTATGGGGCCCCGAAAACCAAGCACCACCTTCAGGATTTCTAAGGGCGTAAATTTTTTATTTCACTCCTCACTACCTATCATAGTTTTGAAGGCCACAAAATGCCAATATGGCAAAAAAAAACAAATTACCCCATTTTGGAAAGTAGACACCCCAAGCTATTTGCTGAGAGGCATGGTGAGTATTTTGTAGCTCTCATTTGTTTTTGAAAATGAAGAAAGAAAAGAAAAATGTATTTTTTTTTTCAATTTTCAAAACTTTGTGACAAAAAACGAGATCTGCAAAATACTCACATACCTCTCAGCAAATAGTTTGGGGTGTCTACTTTCCAAAATGGGGTCATTTGGGGGGGTTTGTGCCATCTGGGCATTCCATGGCCTCCAAAACTGTGATAGGTAGTGAGGAGTGAAATCAAAAATTTACACCCTTAGAAAGCCTGGAAGCGGTGCTTGGTTTTCGGGGTCCCGTACGTGGCTAGGCTCCCAAAAAGTCTCACACATGTGGTATCCCCTTACTCGGGAGAAGCAACAGAATGTATTTTGGGGTGTAATTTCACATATGCCCATGGCATGTTTGAGCGATATATCATTTAGTGACAATTTTGTGCAAAACTTGTGTCAAAATATAAAATATTCCATGGACTCGACATGCCTCTCAGCAAATAGCTTGGGGTGTCTCATTTCCAAAATGGGGTCATTTGGGGGGGTTTTTAACTGTCCTGGCATTTTATGCACAACATTTAGAAGCTTATGTCACACATCACCCACTCTTCTAACCACTTTGAAGACAAAGCCCTTTCTGACACTTTTTGTTTACATGAAAAAATCTTTTTTTTTTGCAAGAAAATTATTTTAAACCCCCAAACATTATATATTTTTTGAAAGCAAAAGCCCTACAGATTAAAATGGTGGGTGTTTCATTTTTTCTTTTCACAAAGTATTTGCTCAGCGATTTTTGGAAAAAACACACTTTTTTAAATTTGAATGCACTAAAACACACTATATTGCCCAAATGTTTGATGAAATAAAAAAGATGATCTTAGGCCGAGTACATGGATACCAAACACGACATGCTTTAAAATTGTGCACAAACGCGCAGCGGCAACAAACTACATACATTTTTAAAAGCCTATAAACGCCTTTACAGGTTACCACTTTAGATTTACGGAGGTCTACTGCTAAAATTACTGCCTGCGATCTGACCTTCGCGGTGATATCTCACATGCATGGTGCAATTGCTGTTTACATACGACGCCAGACCGATGATTGTGTTCGCCTTTGCGCAAGAGCAGGGGGGGACAGGGGTGCTTTTTTTTTTTCTAATTATTTATTTTGCTTTTTTATTTTATTTTTAAACTGTTCCTTTAATTTATATATTTTTTATCATTTTTATTATTATCTCAGGGAATGTAAATATCCCCTATGATAGCAATAGGTAGTGACAGGTACTCTTTTTTGAAAAAATTGGGGTCTATTAGACCCTAGATCTCTCCTCTGCCCTCAAAGCATCTGACCACACCAAGATTGGTGTGATAAAATGCTTTCCCAATTTCCCAATGGCGCTGTTTATATCCGGCGAAATCTAAATCATGAAATGCTTGTAGCTTCCGGTTTCTTAGGCCATAGAGATGATTGGAGCCATTCTGGTCTCTGGTCAGCTCTATGGTCAGCTGGCGGAACCACCGGCTGCATTCTTAGGTTCCCTGTTGGGACAGGAGAGCCAAAGAAAACCATGGAAGACAGGGGGAGGGGGGGACATTCCCTCCCACTGCTTGTAAAAGCAGTCTGGAGGCTAATTAGCCGTTAGGATTGCTTTTACATGAAAGCCGACCGCTGGCTGAAAAGAATGATACCAAGATGATACCTAAACCTGCAGGCATCATTCTGGTATAACCACTCAAAGTCCCAGCAACATACCAGTAAGTTGCTGGTCCTTGTTGGGCATACATTGTAATCTTTTTTTTCATGCAGCCTGTGGGCTGAACGAAAAAAAGAGATTGATCGGTGGGTATGCCCACCATTAGAATACCTCCCTTCATCCACCCACTTCTAATGATGGGCATACATGCACCATTTATATATGCCGAAGCATGGGGGCATCTGCCCCAAAAGTTAGGAGCAAATCGCTCCTCCACCCCTGCTGCCCCCATGCTTCGGCATATATGCACTTTTTTTTAACTGTGCTGGAGTCATGGCTTTATGTATCATGGGAGCAAATGCTGTTGCTGTCAAGATAAATAAATCCGCGCTGCAGCCGAATGGCATACCTGCTAAGCAAATGATGGTTAACAATAAAACAAAGTAACATTACAGTATAACAGTAAGACATACCTGCAAAGCATATACAACAAAAAAATAGTAAAAAAAAACAAAACATTTTTTAACGCAACCTGTGCCTAAAATATATATATGCCGAAGCATGGGGTCATCTGCCCCAAAAGTTAGGAGCAAATCACTCCTCCACCCCTGCTGCCCCCATGCTTCGGCATATATGCTCTTTTTTTTAACTGTGGTGGTGAAATCACCTCCGACAGTGCTGGAGTCACGGCTTTATGTATCGTGGGAGCAAACGCTGTTGCTATCAAGATAAATAAATCCGCGCTGCAGCTGAATAGCGTACCTGAAAACAAAAAAATGGCTAACAAATGGTTAACACAGTAAACAGTAAAGTATAAAAAAATTACATACCTGAAAAGCCAACATGATAAAACATAATAACAATAAAACATTGCAGAATAGGATACAGTAAAAAAGAGCAAAACAATAGAGAGAGAATAGAGAGAGAGAAAACAATAAAACGACTTTTTTTTTTTTTTTTTTACACTTTTATTTGTAACTGTAACGGTTCGGTTCCAGGTTCGGGTCTCTCAAAATGCGATGGCATCTTGGGAGACCCTGTGAAAGTGTGCCTAATCTGTGCAATGCTGTACCCTACGCTAAAACTCAACTAGTATATGGTAGTGCTCAAAACATTCACCAATGCTAACCCTATCTAGGGTTAGCACAACCAGTTAACTGCTGACAAGAGAACTGTGTAACTAGCTTGTTTCCCAATTAACCGTCTATGTTTACTATGTTAACTTTGTGTAGTTATTATGAAGAATGTGTAAATGTGAATTGTGTGAATTTATAAAAGAAATAAAGATAAATTTTGATTATAAAAAAAAAAAAAAAACATTCACCAATGCAAAGACCAGGATTGTCAGGACAGGAGGGACAATAATAGTGGGAGTCACGCCTATATCCGCGCTTTCTACAGACACAACATTTTCTTGGGGGGGGTTCGTTGGGTGGGGGTACTCGGGAGGACATAAGGAAAATGCCTCTCATGCAGCCGGCTTACTGCATTTGGATTGGGAAGGTGAGGTGGAGCACCGTCTGGAAACAGAAGGGCTCTGATGATCTTTTCATGGAATTTAAGGAAGGATCCAGTTCGTCCTGAAGCTCTGTATAGCACATGAGGGTTCAGCAAAGCCAATTGAAATAAGTATACACACACTTTTTTATACCAGTGCCTGGCCTTACGGGCAACTAGGAATGGCGCCAACTGGTCGTTGAGGTCCACCCCTCCAATATTTTGGTTATATTCGTGGACACAGAGGGGTTTCTCCACAACACCAGTCGCCGTAGTAATTTGGACCGTCGTGTCAGCATGAAGGTAGGTAAGAACGAAAACATTCTTATTATCCCTCCACTTCATAGCGAGCAAGTTATTACACTTCAAGCAGACTCTCTCCCCCAGCCTAAGACAGGAATCTACAAGCCGCTGGGGAAAGCCCTGGTGATTAGATCGCACGGTGCCACATGCTCCAATCTGATGATCAAACAAGTGACTAAAAAGTGGCACGCTCATGTAATAATTGTCCACGTACAAGTGGTACCCCTTTCCGAATAAGGGTGACACCAAGTCCCACACAAGCCAGCGCTTCCTATGTAGTCAGGGCAGTTTGTTGGTGCTACGTGACTATCTCTTCCCTCGTAAACCATTAAACTACAAGTATAGCCTGTGGCCCTGTCACAGAGCTTATACATCTTGACCCCGTATCTGGCACGCTTGCTGGGAAGATACTGTTTGAATGAAAAGCGGCCAGAAAACGTAATCAGGGACTCATCAATGCAGACAATTTGATGGGGAGTAAACAAGTCTGCAAAACGTTGGTTGAAGTGGTTTACGAGGGGCCGAATTTTCTAGAGCCGATCGTATCCAGGGTCTCCACGAGGACAACAGAGCTCATTGTTGTTGAAGTGCATGAACCACAAGATCTGCTCATATCGTTCCCTGGTTATGGAGGCAGAGAACAAGGGCATATGGTGAATTGGGTCAGTGGACCAATATGACCGCAACTCACTCTTTTTGGTTATGCCCATGAGGAGGGATAGGCCCAGAAAGATCTTAAATTCGGAAACCGTAATTGGTTTCCAATCTCTGGCAAGGGAGGACTGGGGAATAGTGGCGATGTGTTGACCAGCGTACAAATTGCTTTGGTCCACAATAGATCTATAGAGATCTTTGGTGAAAAACAGCGAATAAAAATCAAGTGACGTAAAATCAACTGTTCCCACCTGAATGCCGGGATGGCCAGTGAATGGGGGAAGTACGGGTGCTGCAGAAGTGGTGGGTTCCCAATTAGGATTGGTGAATGCAGCAGGAAGGGCACTATTGGCTCGACGGGCCTGTCTTTGTCTTCTTGGTGGCAGCGGGACACTACTTGTGCTTGCCACCTCGCCAGCTTGAACTGCACTTATGGGACTCGCCACGTCACCAAGTGTTACTGCAGTGCTGGATGTACAACCAGGGTGTACTAGGCCGCTGGTGCTTGCCAGTTCACCAGAAGGAATAGCGGCGGTAGTACTTCTCTGCTCCATACGAGAGCCCTGCAGTTATTGCACCTCAACAGCAGAAGAAGATTGAGGTCTGGTACGCCTGACCTTGGCAGGGACCACAAATCCGTCGTCAGAGCTATCTGTCATGGAGCCGCTGCTGTCTACAGGTTCTGAGCCTGAATCTGACAGATGAGTGACTTCCTCTTCACTATCTGTCATGCTCAGAAAGGTGTAGGCCTCTTCACTAGTGTACCTTCGATTGGCCATTTTGGGCTCTAAATTTAGTGGTACACTAGTGAGACTCACAGGTAAAAAAGCTCCTGACTGTATCAAAACGCTACCAAAAAACTGTTAGGGATCGCAGGGATCAGGTCTGACTCTGCAAATGCTGCAGTTATGTGTTTAGTGTTTTGTAAGTGACAGCGATCGATCGATACTGCACTTGGGTGGGCTGGGCTGGTCGGAGGGGCAAAACGCAGGTGCTAGCAGGTATCTGGGCTGATCCCGCTAACGCTGCGTTTTTGGGAACCCTAAACTGCTGGTATAGATCTGATCAGATCAGATATTGATCGGTTCAGATACTATACCACTAAGGGAGGTGTATGCTGCGTGTGTGGGTGTTAGCGGTACTGGCACTAACCTGACGCTGCCTGGGGCGACGCAGACCCTATCTGACCCTAAAACCTAACTTATATCACCCACCGGGCAATCATTGGGTTGAACCTTTATTAGGTAATAAACGGCAGGTGCCCTGACACTATAAAAAACAAACTAACTAACCAGCGTCACCCGTAACAGTTATACGGTGATCACTGGTGAAAGGGTTAACTAGGGGGCAATCAGGGGGTTAAAACCTTTATTAGGTAGTATATGGGGGTACCTGACGCTATAAAAACCTGACGCTGAACCTAAATACTTACCTGGCTAACTAGCGTCACCTGTGACACTAATACGGCGCTCAGAAAAAAGATCGCTTAGTGACACTGGCGACAGGGGTTTACTGGGGGGGTGATCAAGGGGTTAAACCTTTATTGGGGGGGTTAGGGGGTACCCTAGACCTAAAGGGGCTTGCCACTAACTGCTCTACCACTTATAACAGTCACAAATGACACCAATGCAGTAAAAAAAAAAAAACTGCTATTAGTGTCACTGTGACAGGGGGTGCAGGGGGGTGATCAGGGGGTGATTAGTGTGGATGTCTTCTCTCCTCGGAAGCCGGAATGAAAAGGCTTTACGAGGAGCGATGACATCACTTCCTCCGCTTCGGTTTACATTACAGAAGCAGAGGAAGCATTCTATTCGCCAGGAGCGATCGCGAGAGGGTGGCCATGAATCAGTGGCCTCCCCCTCAGCACAGATTGCTCCTGAAGCTAATCCGACCGCCGCAGGCACGGGGGGGGGTCTGGTCGGACCCCCCGCCCGCGGGCAGGCAGGTATGTACAGGTAAGCCCTTATGCCTGCCCGTGCCATTCTGCCGACGTACATCGGCGTGCAGCAGTTGGCAACTGGTTAAGAATAAAGAAACATGCTTTAAATGTACGAAAATAGAAATCGCAATGAAATTGAATCGAATTAAATCAAATCCAATAAAATCGCAAGAAAAATCTCAGGAGAGATTAAAAACACGTCTTCACTGGTCAGTGATCTCTCAGCTTCTGCTGCCTTCCTTCCCTGCGCCACTTTATATTGGCTCAGCCAATGACATCATAGGCAGAGATTTTTTTTTAAATCTCATGATGACTCAGCAAAAAAAATGACTGACGATTTTTCTTAAAGGAGCCACGTCTTTATTTGTGAATTCAGCTTGTAGGATCAGTATACGGATCTAATAGCGATACGGCTCCTGGAAGAACATGTTTTTCTTGAAGTGACGGTTATTGTGAATGAGATTTAACCCTTACAGTCCCACGGCTGAAATAAAGATCTCTATTCTTATGATAACATTGTGAATGGAGCCTTAGAAATCCTCCCTGCACATCAAATCTTTTCAGTTCTTTTATTTTATCATTATTACACACCAATTATTTTTCCATTTTCACTTTCACTGCCAAATCAAATGTTTTTCTTTTCATTTTTGAACCCTTTATGAAACCAATCCCCCTCCCCCCTTTTTGTTTGTAACCCTTTCACTGCCAAACCATATTTATTTCATTTATATGTAAATAACTCCCGCGCTATCTAAAAGTAAAGCTAAGGGACACTGCTGCAAAAACCTGTGAATCTGATCCAGACAGAAAAAGCTTTAAATAAAGCCCAATGGGCTGTCGGCCGTATATTATAAAAAGTTCAGTGACATTTTAGTGCCCAAAATGTGCTCTTATATGAACGGGATAGGCGCTAATTGGGAGATACGACGGGAAGCACTTGAGGCCACGATTATCATCATCCCTAAGGAAGGAAAGGACCCCTCGCTGTGCTCAAGTTACCGGCCCATCTCCCTATTGAATGCCGACGTGAAGTTGTTTGCAAAGATATTAGCTAGCAGAATGAAGACAGTAATGAATGACCTGGTACACACTGATCAAGTGGGCTTTATTCCAGGTAGGGAAAGTAGGAATAATGGTATTAGAACCCTTCTGTTAGTACAAAAGATAAAAGAGAGTAAATCCCCAGGGCTACTACTGTCTATAGACACCGAAAAAGCATTTGACAGAGTAGACTGGGGATTTATGCAGAACACACTGGAGGCATTTGGAGTGGGCCCTAGGATGACTCACTGGATAAATGCCCTTTATAACCACCCTACAGCGAAGGTCAAAATTAACGGGACAGTATCAGTATTATTGTTTGTCCTTTCAATAGAACCGCTGCTGGCCAGGGTAAGACAAAATCCCAATATTAAGGGGATTCAGATTGATGAGGTACATAAAGTGGCGGCCTATGCCAATGATATTTTGTTTTACATTACCAGCCCTAGGATAACCCTCCCTAACCTACTGAAAACTCTAAAAACTTACGGTGATGTAGCAAATTTCAAAATGAACCCTTCAAAATCAGAAATACTTAATATAAGCGTTATGCCACAGGAGGAACAAATTTATAAACAGGACTTCCCATTTATATGGAGGGACACCAAGCTAAAGTACTTAGGAGTCAAAATAACACCCTCATACGAAACCATTTACAAACAAAATGTTATCCCTCTGCTAAACAAAATCAGAACTGATTTAAATAAAATAGCTTCCAGACAAAGGTCTTGGATTGGTAGGATAAATAGTTTCAAAATGGTAACCCTACCTAAAATATTACATAAAATGCAAATGCTACCAATCTCAATCCCAAACATACTGTATATTTTAGAAAATTGAATACACTACTACGTAGGTTTATTTGGCAAAATAAAAAGCCTTGCATAAGTTTGGCGATACTTATGAGGGATAAGGCACAAGGGGGCAATGCAATTCTTATGGCACGGGTAGTTGAATGGGTAAAAAAAAAATAAGGAAAAAAGGTGGGTCAAATTGGAAAGTATGATTAGCAAAGTTACTCTCGGGAAAGTGATATGGATCCCGACACACATAAGAGATTTAGATGGGCACACTCACACGCTTACACAGACAGCTATGGCAACGTGGGATGGGGTACACAAATAGGAAAAGTGGGGGTATAATTCCCCACTGATACCACTAAGTGACACTTATTATTTTGCACCAGGGAAAGAGAGTTTCTTTGGTAGGTGGATTAAGCATAAAGACGTACAATTAAAAGATATTACACTCAACGGTAAAATATGTACTTTTCAAGAATTGATTAATAAAAAAGATGTTTTAGAAATAAATAGGTGGAGGTATGCACAGTTGAAACACTTTGTGGAATCCCTCCCCCAGCTGATCAGATCAGAGGACAGCCTGCTTCCATTTGAGTGGCTGTGCCTGGCGATAGACGGTAGGAGAAGTATTTCGAGGATTTACAAAATTTTCAATGGACTAAAAATATTGGGTCCCCCGCCATTTATTAAAAAATGGGAGGAAGAGATGGGAACAGGAGGCATGGAGGTAGAGGTTTGTAAAATACTAAGGTTGACACATGCTATATCACCGGATTGTAGTTCGTTAGAAATGAACTACAAGTGCTTGGCACGATGGTATAGAACTCCAGATAAATTACACCAATTTAAAAGGGAGACCTCTAATCTATGTTGGAGGGGATGTGCAGAAATTGGAACTATGTTCCATATTTGGTGGACATGCCCTAAAATAAAAGTCTACTGGAAAGAAGTATTATTAATAATAGAAGAAATCACTGGCACTAAAATACAGGAAGAGCCATGGGTATGTCTGTTCCATGGGGTTAGTATGTCCATCAAACAATATAGGAGATCATTGCTGCCCCATCTCCTAAATGCAGCAAAAAGTGTGATTCCCTGACAGTGGAAGGACCCCGAGAGTCCTTCATTGAAGCATTGGCTAGGTAAAATTAACAACATTTATAACAGGGAGTTCCTAAGGTTTAGTGGCGAAATAGGAGTAGAAGGGTTCAAAAGGAGATGCAAAGATTGGGTAAAGTACAAGCAATCACCAAGATACGCCGAAAGGATGGGAGAGGTAAGGCAGTGTGAGTGAAGGTGAGAGGGCTGGATTATAGATAGGTACTTGGAGAGCTTTGGGGGTGGACGGGGGGGATTTTGGGGGGGTGGGAGGTTGTAATTTCAAGACTATTTTTATATGTATAGCAGGGTCGGGGGTGGCAACCCGGCTTAGGCTGAACTTGTTTTGTATGAATACTTTTTTTTGTCTTAAAAAAAAAAATCCTAATAAAGAGATGGAAAAAAAAAAAAAAATAAACAAAAACAGATGATAATTTTTGAAAAAAAAACAATATTTCTTACTTTCTGCTATAAAACATCCAAAAAAAAAAAAAGATTGAATTTCTTCAATTTATTGCAGTATGTATTTTGCTACATATTTTTGTTAAAAACATTCCCAATAAGTGTATATTGATTGGTTTGGGCAAAAGTTATTCCGTCTACAAACTATGGGATTGTCAGGGCTGGGCTCAGCCCTTCCTTCCCTGAGCTGGCCGCTCAGCTAACTGACGTTCCTTCTGGCTCCTGATCCTGCTTCCTGTACTACTACGTTTATCTCTGGCTCTCTGACATTTGCTTGACTGACTACCCGATCCGGTTACTGAACTCTGGCTTGTTTGACTACGCTCACTCTGTTTACCTTATTATTATTATTATTATTATTATTAATAAACAAGTGTGATTTAACTATACTTCTGTCTCGGTCTGATTCATGGTTCCTGATTGTAGGCGAAGGCCATGAATTCAGAAGATACAGTCAATCCACTTGTTGGTAATATTTTTTCTAGATTGGATGAGCAAGATCACCGCATGGATCAGTTTGCCATAGCGTTACAAACGAGTCGCACGGCTCACCTGGAAACTCCCACTGTGGCTGCTCTACTACAACCTGAGTTGCAGGCCGTTCCTGCTGCTGCACTAGTCTCCGTGCAGTCACCCGCCTCGAGTATTACCTCTATAAGAGGTATGTCTGGTTCCGCTCTGCTTCATCAGCAGTTTGGGGGCGATCCAGTTCAATGCAGAGGGTTTCTCAACCAGGTTGAGATTTACTTTGAGATGCTGCCCCAGGCATTTCCTACGGAAAGAAGCAAAGTAGGTTTTGTGATATCTTTGCTTTCTGAGAGAGCCTTTGCCTGGGCAAACCCTCTATGGTAGACGCAAAAACCTGTTGTCTTGAGTTACCCTGACTTTGTGGCCTCCTTTAAAATGGTATTTGACGTTACCGCACGCTTCGCTTCTGCTGCTCATGTCCATTAGAGTACGAGGACTGTTGCCGACTATGCCATTGAATTCCGTACTTTGGCAGCAGAGGTTGCTTGGAACAATGAGGCCCTCGGGGCTGCTTTTTCTCATGGTCTCTCGAATTCCATCAAAGATGAGATAGCAGCCCGAGATATACCCACTGAGCTGGAGAGGTTGATCACGTTTGCCATCCTCATTGACTCCAGACTCAGAGAAAGACTCTCTTTTAAGGAGCGCTTGCGGAAACCTCCTGTAAGTTTGCCTCCGAGCTTTGCAGTTCCACCTGTGCCTCCCTCACCTCCCATGCCTCCTGGTACCGAGTCAGTGAAGATGAACTCATGCACTTGGGCTTCACGCGTCTCTCTGTGGAAGAGAGAGCCTTTAGGAGGAGGGAGAGATTGTGACTTTTTTGTGGCCAGGCAGTTCACTTTTTGAAGTCTTGTCCTACCTGTCCAGGGAATGCCCGAACCTTGAGGTCCTGTCATGGACAGACCTTAGGTGGCGTTGTTTCATCCAGTTATCCAGAAGGATAAGCCCCTGGTTTCGGTCATCCTTTCTTGGGCTGAGTCGTCCATCGAGATACAGGCTCTAATCGACTCTGGAGTTGCAGGCCTGTTCATTGATGCTGCCTTTGTATCGCAGAACTCGATTCTGCTGCAGCTGCATGACACTCCACTTTCCATTGAGGCTCTTGACAGGAGACCTCTACAGTCTGCCCATATGACTCATGAGACGGTTCAATTGTCCATGGCCGTAGGGGCTCTTCATCATGAGATAATCCAATTCCAAGTTATTTCCTCACCTAGGTTTCCGCTGGTTATTGGTTATCCTTGGTTACAGAGGCACAACCCCTCTTTTGATTGGCTCCATGCTGAGGTTCTCTCCTGGTCACCACAATGCAGTGAGACATGCTTCCAGAAGGTAGCCAAGGTCCTGTGCACCTCTGCTGGAGGAGTACTGCGATTTTAGCAATGTCTTAGACAAAGGTTAAGCCGGTAGTTTGCCTCTACACCGGCCTTATGATTGTGCAATCGACCTTCAACCTGGTGCCATACCCCCTCGTGGCCGGGTTTACCCTTTGTCGTCTTGGAGGATAAGGCCATGGAGGAGTATGTTGCAGACGCACTTTCTCAAGGTTTCATCCGCAAATCCTCGTCTCCTGCTGGTGCTGGTTTATTCTTTGTGAAGAAGAAGAGCGGTGAACTGAGACCTTGTAATGATTATAGGGGTCCCAATCGTTTCACGATTAAGAATGCCTACCCGATTCTGTTGATTACAGAGTTATTTGACTCAAGGGAGCAACAGTTTTCACAAAGCTTGATTTGAGAGGGGGCATACAATCTTGTGCGGATTATGGAGGGCGACGAGTGGAAAATTGCATTTTATACCAGAACAGGCCATTATGAGTATCGTAATGCCTTTTGGTCTTTGTAACGCCCCGGCAGTTTTCCATGAATTTATTAATGATGTCCTCTGAGATTTGTTGCAGTTATGTGTGGTGGTTTTTCTCGATGATGACAACCTCTATTGTAAACTGGAGAAGTGAGAGTTCCATCGTGAACAGGTTAAATTCCTGGGCTATGTCATTTCCACTGCTGGTTTTTCGATGGACCCAGAGAAACTTTCGACAGTCCTACAGTGGCCCCGACCCGTGGGTTTAAGTCCTCTGCAGCGTTTCCTGGGCTTTGCCAACTATTATTGGAAGTTTATTCGTAACTTCTTGTCTCTGGTCAAGCCCCTGACTGATATGACCAGAAAGGACTGTAACCCACAGAGTTGGTCTCCGGAGTCAATTAAGGCCTTTGAGAGTCTCAAGGCTGCCTTTGTTTCTGCTCCTTTGTTGGCACATCCTGATCCTTTGTTGCCTTTTATCCTAGAAGATGATGCTTCCAAGACTGGAGTTGGCGCCCTTCTGTCTCAATGTCCTAACTCTAAAGGCGCTATGCATCCGTGTGGCTACTTTTCCAAGAAATTGTCACCTGCAGAGTGCAATTATGAGATTGGTGACAGAGAGCTGTTGGCGATCATTTTAGCCCTGAAAGAATGGAGACATCCCCTTGAAGGTACCACTGTGCCGGTTCTCATTCTTACTGACCATAAGAATCTCACATTCTTGTCTGAGGCTAAGCGCCTCTCTCCTAGAAGGGCGCAATGGGCTCTTTTCTTGTCGAGTTTTAATTACATTGTCTCATTCTTACCCGATACTAAGAATGTAAGGGTTGACGCCTTGTCACGACAGTTTTCCTCCTCTTCCAAGTTGGAGTCGGTTCCGGTTCCTGTGATTCCTCCTGATCGGATTCTGGCTACGGTTCGCACCAGTCTTACTTCTCCTTTGGGTGACAAAATTCTTGCTGCTCAGGTCCATGCTCCTCCTGAGAAACCTTGTGACCGCTGCTTTGTCCCAGAGAGTCTCCGTACTGCCATGCTCCAGACTTACCATTCTCCAAAGGCAGCTGGCCACCCTGGGAAGAATCAACTCGTTTGGGCCATTTCCCAACAATTCTGGTGGCCTAGTCTACGGCTGATGTAACTGCCTTCGTAGCTTCCTCTTCTGCCTTCATAGCTTCCTCTTCCTCCTGCTCAGAGTAAGACTCCACGACACCTTCCAGTGGGCCTCCTACAACCCATACCCAATGGAGAGAGGCCCTGGACCCACCTGCCTATGGATTTCATTGTGGAGTTACCCAACTCCCGAAGCAAGACTGTTATCCTTATGGTGGTTGACCGGTTCAACCACCATTGTATTCCATTGTGTCATTGTATTCCACTTAAGAAGCTGCCCACTTCTAAGGCTTCCATTTTTGCTCGGGAGATCTTTTGATTACATGAGCTAACCAAGGTGATTGTCTCAGACAGGGGCAGTCTGTTTGTGTCCCGGTTCTGGCGAGCCTTTTGTGCACAGCTGGGAATTCAGCTTGCTTTCTCCTCTACATATCACCCGCAATGGGACTGCAGAACGAGCCAATCAGTCCCTGGAGCAATTCTACGTTGCTATATTTCTGACCATCATAACAACTGGTCAGACCTATTACCGTGGGCAGAGTTTGCTCACAACAGTGCCTTGAATTCTGCTTCCGGATTGTCCCCGTTTATGGCAAATTATGGTTTCCAACCTTCCATGTTGCCTGACTCGTTTGTTCCGCAGAATATTCCTGCATTAGAGGAGCATCTCCGTGGTCTTCGTTCCACTTGGGCACAAGTCCAGGAGGCTTTGCAACATGCTAATGATAGGTACAGACTCCATGCTGACCGCAGAGGCCTGCCTGTGCCTTTCTACCAGGTTGGGGACAGGGTCTGGCTGTCATCCCACAACCTCTGACTTTGTGTTCCCTCACTGAAGTTGGCACCTCGGTTTATTGGGCCTTGTCCATTGTTGACTCCCGTAGATTCCGTGGGTGCATACAGTACCTGGTGCATTGGAAGGGGTGCGCTCCGGAAGAACGCTCTTGGGCCTCATCCTCAGACATACATGCCCCTGTCCTCCTTCGTGATTTCCATAGACGTTTTCCCCTCAAGCCTGGTGGTCCTCTGAGGGGGAGGGGTTGTTGAAGAGGGGGTACTGTCAGGGCTGGGCTCAGCCCTTCCTTCTCTGAGCTGGCCCCTCAGCTCTCTGTCTTTCAGAGATTCAATTCTTTTCCCTACCTGTTTTCTCCATCCCCCCCACCCGCTTCTCCCCCTCCTGCCCCCTTACCCCATATGGTTTGATCTCGACCCTCTTTCTTACTTCTGGGCCTACTCAGGCCCTGCCCCCCTCTGTCATCTTTTTTAGGTATTTCTCCAATGTTTTAAAATCTTTCCATCTTCCCCAAATACTGTTTTTCTGGTTGCCCTTTTTCTCTACTGTACAAGTATTCCATTCTACTGTAGTGTTCTATCCCCCCCCAACCATTCCTTTGCGTCTGGTGTTTCTATGCTTAACCACCTCTTTGGAATGAGTCCTTTTGTGGCATTCAACAATATCGGAGTTAATGTTTTTCTTTATTGCTTATTTGAAACTTTTGATCCATGAAATAAACATGTCTTCAGACTGTTGGTTATCTTTTCTCCAGTTATCTCTTCTATATATTCCAGGATTTCCTGCCAGTATTCCTTAATGTTTGGGCATTACCACCAGATGTGTGTCATTGTAGCCCTCTGTTTACATTCCCTCCAACACTGTGGGGATTTATCCGGTTGGTATTTGTGGAATTTATCTGGTGTCAGATACCATCTTACCAAGAACTAGTTCATTTCTATTGTGTTTATATCTGCTGCGTAATTGTATACTGCTTCTATCATCCTCTCAAACTTGTTGATCTTCTAATTTTGTGCCTATTTCTTTTTCCCATTTCCCTCTTGTCCTTCCAAATCTGTCAATATTCCATACACTTTTGATATCCTATGTTTCAGTGGAGTTTGTATACCACAGAGTTTTTCCAGTGGATTTAAATTCTTTCCATCTCTAATTGGTTGAGGTAGTGTATTTACCAAGTGTTTTAATTTAAAGTATTCCCATTCACTTATCTTCCACCCTTTTGTTTCCTTTAGGTCCTGTAGTAATCTCATCTTCCCGTGTATAGTAATGTCCCTTATTTGTGCATTCCCCATTCTAGCACCAAAAAGTGTCCCCTTCCCTGGGCTAAAAAAATTTGTTCCCATGAGTGCAGTTAATGGTGAATTGTATATCCAATTTTTTTGTCTATATATTGCATCCCAAATTTTGAATACATTTATAGTTAAGTCGTGTACTTCCAAATCTAATGTTCTGTGCTTACGTGGTACCCAAATGTTTTTGTGCAAAAGTGTTCTGCTTAAGGTATTTTCAATCCTAATACACTTTTTTCATTAACCCATTCTACCATTTGTGAGATAACTGACTTATAGTATCTATTTATGTCTGGTGCTGTTTTTTCCTAGTGATTAGTGAAAATGTTACTCTCTGCTTTTTATTTTGTCAAATTTATTTTATCATCATTATTTTTATTGTTATGAAAAAACTCTGTGGTATAGCTATTGGTAACATTTGGAATTTATATATTATTTTTGGAAGGACCACCATTTTAAACATATTTATCCTTGCCATTCATGATAGGGGTTGCAGTGAACCCTTCTTTAATTCCACTTTGATCTCATTCAATAATGGGATATAATTTGCCAGGTATAAATTCTCAACAGTAGATGTCAATTTGATTTCTAGGTATGGCAGTTCTCTCCCCACCCACATGAATGGCAATTCCCTGAGTTCTTCTTTTTTTTTCTACTCCAATATTTAATATTTCTGTTTTTATGGGATTGATTTTAAAATTCGAGAGTTAACCGTATTTTTTTTATTTCTTTAATTATGTTTGGCAATGTCACCCTTGGGTTGGTTACATACATCAAGATGTCGTCCGCGTATGCTGTGAGCTTATATTCCTCTTTCCCCACCCTCGCCCCTCCTATGTCTCCATTGTTCCGCAAGGTTGCGAGAAATGGTTCCATCGACAATGCGTACAGGAGTGGCGAGAGTGGGTACCCCTGTCTTATTCCGTTATACATTTCAAAAGACAGCGAGTTTCCCGTTAACTTTAGCCATCCCCGTAGGCCAATTATACAAATTTTTAATCCATCGCATAATTTTGGGTCCCATTCCTAGGTGTTGAAGCGTATCCATCACAAATCCCCAGTCTACCGTGAATGCTTTTTCTGCATCAATTGACAGGAGTAGTACTGGGGATTCCCTATTTTTCCCCTTTTGCAACATTAACACGTTTTTATGCTAATATCTCTACCCTCTCTACCAGGTATAAACCCTGTTTGATCTGGGTCCACCCACTCTGGCATCAGTTTTTTTTAATCTCGAGGCCAGAATTTTTGCATAGATCTTCGTATCCGCGTTCAATAAGGCTATGGGCCTGTAGTTAGAGCAGATGGTTTTATCTTTTCCCACTTTGGGTATTATTGTAATATGGGCTAATAATGACTCTCGCCTTATTTCTTCATCTTCCCCTATCTTGTTCAGATAGTTGCACAGTTTTGGAATCAGTTGATTTTGAAATTTTTTGTAGTATTTAATCGTGAACCCATCTGTTCCTGGGCTTTTCCCTATAGGAGTTTCTTTCAATGCCATTTTAATTTCGTCTTGCGTGATTTGTTTTTCCAACTCTGTCAACTGTTCCACTTGTTTTTTTGGTAGTTTGGCCTTTGTTAAGTAATCTTCTGTATTCCTTTTTTCTATTTCTTTTTCTTCTTGTGTCTCTTCATTTCTTATTGTGTAGAGTGCACTGTAATACGATTGGAAGGCCATTGCGATATCTGTTGTCTTATTTACCATTTCTCCTCTCTCATTTTTTATCTTTTCAATATAATTTAAGGTGGTCTTTTTTCTTAAATTTTTTGCGAGGTGTTTCCCTGGCTTATTACCCCATTTGTATCTCTCTTGTGTCACTCTTTTTAAACTCCTTCCTCGTTTCCTGTTCCAACAGGTCTTTTAATTGACCTCTTTTTACAATTAGGGTCCGATGGGTTTCTACTTCCACTTGCTTTTTATGCCTTTGTTCCAGATAATATATTTCTTTTACAATTTTCCCCATATTTTCTCTCTCCTTTTTTTCTTGCCCTGATGAAAATCAATTTTCCCCTTATGACAGTTTTGTGTGCTTCCCATATAGTTGCTTTTGTTAATTCTGGTGTCTCATTCTTCAGAAAATATTAATATTTTATCATGATCTTTTCTCTTTCCATATCTTTTATTAGATCTTCTTTTAATCTCCATGGGCCTTTTCCCAGGGCTTCCCCATGTAATATCATCTTCATTATTACAGTAGCATGGTCCGACTTTGTTGTTATTCCTATTGTTGTTTCCATTACTACCTCCAAGGCTCTATGCTCAACCAAAATATAGTCCAGCCTGGAGTACGTATCGCGCACAGCCGAATGACATGTATAATCTTTTGTGCTTGGGTGTTGAATTCTAAAGATGTCAACTAATTGATGTTCATGTATTTTTTTCTTGATCATTCTTAGTTGTTTATATTCTCTGTCCAGTGCAGCAGACGTACTGTCTAATTTATGGTCCATGGAGAAATTAAAGTTTCCGGCTAATATTAGATTGCCTTGTTTGAATTCCATCAAGTTATTTAATATTCCTACCAAAGTATTTTTTGGGGGTTCTTGTTGGGGCAGTATACATTTGCAAGCGTGTATTTCGTACCCTGTAAGGTCCCTCTCAGAAAGAGGAAGCGACCTCTGAGTCCACTTCTCTCTTTTCTACTGTAAACAAACATTTTTCCCAAAACCTATTGCTACTCCTTTTGCCCTTCTAGTTGGAGAGTCTCCATAGTACCATATTGGGATATTCCTTAAGTATAACTTGACATTTGTATCCTGTGCAATATGTGTCTCTTGTAAGAATATTTCTGCAGCATTTCTTTCCAGTTCTCGTAATACCATAGGCCTAAGACATTGTAAGTCAGGAATTTTGTGTTATTCGTGCTTCTCTTTCTCTCCAGCTCCCTAGCATCTCCCCCTCAGTGTCCCCCCACAAGGGAGGGGGGGTCCCCGAACATAGGGAGACACAGGGAGCACTTCATACCTATTAAGACCCAGAGGGCCGCAGACCATCCCGCGATTCACAAACCATTTCCCACCCTCACCCATCCTCCCTCCCCTCCTGTTGGCATTTTGACCTTATGGTCTTAGAGCAGATGACTAATATTTCTGGCCCGAAGTGGAGTTCTGTTTGGCACTCGAGGTCAACCTCTCCTACAATTGAAGAGGTGACCTCAGGGCACGCCGCATGTCTGGGTCTCCATCTCCTCTCCGTTTGTCTTTTCCTCTATTCGCCCTTCTCGACCTCCCCCCTAGTCCAGACTTCTTTATTTTTATTAAGTATTGAGTATTAGATCATTTTATTGTAGTTGCTCTGGTTGTCTGTTTCCTAGGGATCAACTGCCATTGTTCTTCCTGTGTCGTTCTTTCTTGTCTTGGAGTTATCTTCCTAGTGCTATCCGATATTGGGATTTCAAGTTTTTTGCAAAAATCAGTAATTTCTTATATGAACCTAAGTTTAGCAGTACTTCCATTTCTCCTAGCAAGCAAGCATGCGGGGAAACCTCAATTATATCAGATTTCTTGTTCCTGTAAGATCTTCAATAAAGGTTTTAACGTCCTTCTTCTATATATCACTGGCATCTTATTCCAAAATAATCCAGAAACCACAAAGTGCAAAGTGATAACAAATGTCCGAATAGGTTAAATAACAAGAGTGTCCATAACAGATTTAAAGCAATTTAGGTCTTTACACCGTCACCACTGGAAATGATCATGGAAAACAAACGACACCCAGTGGATAAAGGTAAGTAGCCTACTTACCAAACCACCATGACCCCTTTAATTAAAAAGACAGGTCAGGTAGAGCTTTGACAGATTTAGGTACTGTCGCCTGTGCTGGTGGACACCTATGGGATAAGCCTGGGGAATTACTCCATTTAAAGATTGCTCAGAAAAAAAAACAGAAAAAAAGCAGGACCATAGCATAATTCTGTTTTATTTAAAAAAAAATAAATAAAAATAGCAAACCAAATGGCCTCTTTACTTTAAAAAGTGCCTTGCCTCGGCACTGAAGGGAAACCGCATGTAATACCAGGTGGATCGTGAAATAGCCGTCGCACTGTGTTTGGCCGGTGTGCGTTCCACCGCCTGAAGATGCAGAAACCGGAAATAGCTGGAAGTGAACAAGTGACTGGGATGCGCCTCGACGTACGTTTCGTCGCAATGACGTCGTCAGGAAGTGTCCCGGTCACTGGACAGGTCATGTTTTTATTTATCCAGGTCCAATATGATTGGCTGAGGCTGGGAGGGTTCCTTGTAACGGCCTCTAATGCCATCTAATGGATTATGTAAATACTACTATCGCGAGTTAAACTGGTGCAGCTGTTCACAACCCAGATAGGCAACGACAAATATATTAAAACAGATGACAATAAAAAAAATAAATATATTGAGCTGGGAAATTAAATAGAAATAACTAAATACAAAGCCAAATGTGTTTTAAACCTTTTTGGGTCCATGATTAAAAAACAAATGATTTAGAACACTACTTTACATAATTAGTCATTTAAAAAAAAATATATATATATTTAAATCAACATCTATGTTTAGACCAGCAGGTTGTAAAGTGTCTAAATTATATAGCCATTTAGTTTCGTTTTGCGATACTGCTTTTTTTAAAATGGGTCCCTCTCCAATGCTTTTTCACTTTGTCTATCCCATAGAAGGTTGCTAAGTTGGGGTCACTATTATGAAATAGCCTGAAATGATTCGAAAAGCTATGCTTTAGGAAGCCATTTTTGATGTTGGCCCAAATGTTCATTAATGCTAATGCGTAATTTACATGTAGTTCTACCTACATACTGTTTTGGGCACGGGCATTGTATTACATATGTAACACTTTCCAAATCGCAGGTGATTTTTAGTTTAATTTTAAATTTGTTTTTAGTAACTACTGACTGAAAACTGTCAATTTTCCTTTTTGTCCTCAGTCGTTTTACCTGCTTTGCACCTAGTGCAGTAATGAAAACCTTCCCTCTATCAAGAAAGGTGGAGATGGTTTTGGGGGGCTCTGAAATATTAGGTGCAATTCTGTTGCGTAAACCTGGGGCTCTCTTGTATATGAATTGTGGTTTAGCGGGTAATACCTGTTTTAAATCTTTAATCTTTCAAAAGAATAGGCCAAAATTGTTTAAAAATCTTTTCTACTTTGTATTGGCGGTTAAAGCCAGTCAAAAAAGCTAAATCTGCTCTGAAAGGTGCCTTGTGCTTTTTTGTTAAAAGATTTTCTCTATTCATATTGAGAACTTGTGCTTGGTATTTCTGTAATGCCAGAGGTGAATAACGTCTCTACAAATCTGTCCGTAAGGAAGGAGGATTGTGCTTTGTAGTCCTCTACATTGTCACAATTCCTCCTAATCCTCATATACTGGCCCTTGGGGATTGCTGTGAGCCATTTGGGGTGGTGACAACTTTGGACTGGAACATAATCTTTCCTGTCGGTGTCTGTAAAATACGTATGTGTGGTAATTTTATTCTGTGTGATAGTTAATACCAGATCTAGATAATTTTTTTTTATCAGATCTAGATAATTGATGGGCATGGTAAACTTGGACTCTACATCCACTGTGACTAGTATGGTATCTGCGTTAGTTTTTACTTTAGAGAGAATTTTTATAATTTCTCTGCTGTCTTTAAGATAGGATCCACCCTTAACAACTAGCGGTTGAAGGAATATATCTCGCTATTCCCCTAGCCTAGAAAAAAAGTGAACCAATCCCACTCAGGGTGGGCCGTCCTGGGGAATTGTCTCTTGATTTGTGGACTTTGGGGACAATGTAGAGAACAGGGAGTATAGGGGCATATGGGACAAGATATTTGGCCTCTTTATCTCACATTTTGGCTTTTTATCTGAAATGTTTACCCATTCTGTAAGTTCAGCCTTTCATTTTAGAGTGGGGGGTCACCTTTTAACTCTTTTTAGGTGGTTTTGTCACTAAGCAATCTAAGTGCTTCTTTATTATAGCTGTCCTTAGTTAATATATTACCAACCCCCCCCCCCCCCCCCATTGTCAGCTGGCCTTATTACCACATTTCTGTTTTTAATGCCTTCCCAAATACAAGTGTTGTTTTTAAATCTTTTGGTTTTTAATTTTTTCATTTCATCTTGGACCATATTTTTAAATACTTCTATGAAGTGACGAGTTCCCTTTTTAGGATTAAAAACAGAATTGTTTTTAAGCCCACTATGTGTATAATCATCTGGGGTCTGAAACTAATGGAAGCCCTGATGGTTGTCCACAAAAGTGTTTAATATTTAATTTTCTTGCATATTTTTCAATGTCTATATAGGTTTCAAACTTGCCCAGATACTTATCTGGAGCAAATTTGAGTCCCTGAGCTAAAACTTCCATTTCTTCTGGAGAAAAATCAATTCCTGCTAGATTAAATAGCCCTGTGCTTAGTTGTCTCACTTTCTTTTTCTTTCTCCTTCCTCCCCTAGTTCCTCTCCTATGTGGTCCCTCTGATAATATTGGGGCAGTGGAGGTTTCAGCAGTGGCAAGTAGGTTAAAGGAATTTGTGATAAAAGTGGTCATGGAGGGAGGAGAGTTTGTTACAGACAGATCAGGCATTCCAGAGGGTGCAGGAGAAGGGAAGGCTGGTTTTGGGAAAAAGAGGAATGGAAACAAAGTTCTGTGGATTGCAGCCACTGCCAGAGGGTGTAAGGTGATGGGAGCATTGGGCACAGATGGAGGCCCAGGGTTTGGGGATATGTTACCAGAAGTAAAAAAAAAAAAAAAAAAAAAGCAGAGTAATAGCAGGAGGTTGCAGCACTGGAAAAAGGCGAAGCATGGCAATGTTCTATTCAGAAGATACGAAATTGCATAGAATGCTTTTTGGAAAAAAGTTGTTTAAGGTGAACTTACACTTTATAGATAAGGAGGCCAACACAAAAGAAAGATGTTGATACAGGTCTCCAAAAGAAAATTTATTTCCAGTAAGCGAGTTGGACCACAATATCTGTATTTATTTGTAAGCTAACTTTTGTGGGATTTTTTTTTTTTTACTGAAAGTGTTTCTGATGACAATTTGCTTTCATACTATCGGCAGTCTCTGAAAAACATACTTCTAATGATTCATGCTGTGTGTTAGATTACATTTATGCATATATCGAAAAATAAGCAATTAAAATCATCAAGCCTGTTTTAGTTACAATCCCATCACAGGGCTTTTATTGCACATAATTTAGTCCAATATTTTACCCATACGTTTGCTGTGGATTGCCTCAGCAACCTTATAAAAATAGGTCTTTCACAGGCACTTATATACAAAACCTAATGAAACTTAGGTTTGGGGTCTCTCTCAGCAATTTGGTGACTCATAGCTCTCTTCTTACTGGTATTTAAGACAACATACAAAAATGGAACAATATTTGATATTATGTCCGGAATTTCTTCTTTTTACGGTTCTTCTTGCCTTCCGCACGGGCAGCCTTTTCTGCTATGATCTCCTGGTACTTCTTTTTATTATATCTAGAATGGACAACATTTCATGTTGAAAAGGCTAAACAGTTGGAGTATAGTGTAAAAGTTGCAGAGCAATTATAACAAAAACCTGGTGCTTTAGTTTTGTCTGGCTACTGACTTATATCTATCTTCCACTAACAAAGTTCACACTTCAGTTTAATTTTTTTTCATCCAAGTAGGTCATCCATGGCTAGATGCCCAGGCCATGATTAGCAGAGTCAGCACGTGTAGGTTAACTCAATAACTGACTAGTTTGCACCTAAATCATTTTTTTTTTTTTACAAAATATATATTTTTAAATACATATAAAGACTTTGTTTCGTATCCTGTTTAAATAAAACCATGTTGTTTTTATTTTAGTCTTAGAAAACATTTTTATTTTTTCCCCTTCTGTGTTTTAATTAAAACTGTAATACTATAATCTGATAATTACAACAGAAAACCTTTAGAACAGCAAACAATGGCAGTGTTCATCTGCAAGCTAAAGGCTTTCATTTCCTTAAAGTGGTAGCAAAGTCGCAATGTTGATTTTTACCTATAGGTAAGCCTATAATAAGGCTTACCTATATTACCTATAGGTGCAGTAAATATCTCCTCAACATACACCATTTAGGAGATATTTACTTTATCAGCAGCAGGTGATGTCACTGGGCTCTGAATTGACTTTGCCATCCATTCAGAATTCTGTGTTGCGGCCATGACGTTATTGCCAGGGCCATCTTTAACGCTGCTCCTTGAGCCCACGCTGCCCACAAATTGGGGTCTGCCGAGCGCAGAAATAAATTGCTGTGTTACTGGCCAGCAGGGCGGGGGTAAGGCCAGGAGCACCACTGCCGCTCTGACCCCATCCCATGCAGCCTGTATGCTCGGAGCTGAGATCGGAGTAGGAGCGCCGAGAGCCCCGCCTCTGGACCTCTGCGAGTCTGGCCGCCAGACCTTTGCGAGTCCTGCCTCTGGACCCCTGAGGGCTCCGCACCTTGACATCTGAGGGCCCTGCACCTGGACCCCTGAAGGCCCCACAACCAGTGTTAATTTAGTCGACTAAAACATTTTAGTCGCCTAAAACTAAAACAATTGAGATGACTAAAATACGACTAAAACTAAAAGCCATTTTAGTCCTAAAACTAAAATGCCATTTTAGTCAAAAGACTGACTAAAACTAAATTGCAATTACTGAAATGTACTGGAAATTTTAGTCGACTAAACACGACTAAGACTATTGCAGACGACTAAAATGGGACTAAAACTAAAATGCCATTTTAGTCCTAAGACTAAAATTAACACTGGCCGCAACTGAATCAATGAGAGTGGATGGTGAGCCTGGCTGGCTAGGTAGGTCCTTCTCCCCATAGACAGCTTGTTGACTGTTATCCTAGCCCTGACCTGTTTATGAACAGAAAAGCTATACACTGCTGATAGGTAAAATTTTAAAATTTTAAAATGGTTACTTAGTTGATCACCTCCTGTACTCTGGTCATCCCCTGTACTAGATTTGCAGTCTCTGGTTATCCCCTGTACTAGATTTGCAGTCTCTGGTTATCCCCTGTACTAGATTTGCAGTCTCTGGTTATCCCCTGTACTAGATTTGCAGTCTCTGGTTATCCCCTGTACTAGATTTGCAGTCTCTGGTTATCCCCTGTACTAGATTTGCAGTCCCTGGTTATCCCCTGTACTAGATTTGCAGTCCCTGGTTATCCCCTGTACTAGATTTGCAGTCTCCAGTTATCTCCTGTACTACGTCTCTCAGTGAGCAGTAATGATGTGCAGTAACCTCTAGCAATGAATGAGGAAGCAGAAATGATGTGTTGTAACCTCTAACAACCAGTGAGTGATAGGTAATAATATGCTGAATCTTCTGGAAACCAACTGCAAATCCTGCCTGATCTGCTGCAGTAAACTGATTTTGAGTCTTCGGCACCATTCACACCTGACAGTAGCGTTTTTTCCTGCGTTGTCGGGGCATATTTGCACGTTTACATGCAGCGTTTTCCGGCGTTTTTGAGCTTTGGCATATTTTTTATTAGCCAATAGGAAAAATTATCCATCTGTTTCATCATTTGTTGCTATGTTTTTAGATTTGGTCATCTGCTTTCTGCTCCAAAAATGCCAATATGCCCGATTCGAACGACAAAAAAGGGTCCAGAACTTGTTTGAGCTTCAGGCGACTTGGAGTGGAAATGTGAACCATCTCCATAGAGAATAATGTATTTTTTCTGCTCAAGCGTTTTGTAGCTTCAGGCTTCAAGCTACAAAACGCTCAGGTGTGAATGGAGCCTCAGGCCTCATGTACGCTGCTGCTGGTAAACAGACATTCAGAGGCAGTTGGATGCTTTTTTTCAACTGCCCCTAAACTCATCCATTGTTATCTTATGTGTACATGTACACAGGTTTGTTTTTAGGCAGTTACGTTTAGAGGTCGACCGATATGGGTTTTTCTCTGGCCGATGCCGATGCCGATATTTAGAAATCGCGGTGGCCGATGGCCGATATATGATGCCGATTTTTTTGGGCCGATATATTAGGCCGATTTTTTTTTCTTTTTTTTTCCCCTTCATCTCATAAAATCTAACAGTTAGACCCCTTTCACACTGGGGCATTTTTTTAGGCGCTTTTGGGCTAAAAATAGCGCCTGTAAAGTGCCAGTAAAACGGCTCCCCTGCAGTCTCAGTGTGATATCCCTGAGTGCTGTCACACTGAGGCGATGCGCTGGCAGGATGTAAAAAAAAGTTCTGCAAGCGGCATCTTTGGAGCGGTGTATACCACCACTCCTGCCCTTTGAAATGAATGCGCACCGCTGCCGAAGCACCTGCATAGCGTTTTGGCAGCAGCACTTCAGGGGCGCATTTAACCCCTTCCTCGGCCGCTAGCTGGGTTATAAGCGCCCCGATAGCAGCCGAATAGCGCCGCTAAAATGACGGTAAAGCGCCGCTAAAACTAACAGCGTTTTACCGTCAACGCATGCCCGCTCCAGTGTGAAAGCAATCTTAAGTAATAAGTGATACAGAAAATTTTTTACATTTAAACATTTATTGAACAAAACAAACCTCCAATCAGTTCACTTGTATGTAGAATTTAGATTTAAAAAAATAACTATATCTTAAATATTAAATACACAAAAACAGGTAATCAAAACTTTTGGACGAAAAAAAAAAAATGGGCTAACTTTACTATTTTTTTTTTTTTTAATTAGTGTATTTTTTTAAAAAAAATTGCGTTTGAAAAACCGCTGCGCAAATACCGCGTGACATAAAATATTGCAACAACCGCTATTGTATTCCCTAGGGTCTCTGCTAAAAAAAATATATATATTGTTTGGGGGTTCCAATTGATTTTCTAGCAGAAAATACAGGATTTTTACTTGTAAGCAACAAATGTCAAAAAAGATTTAGTCTTTAAATGGTTAAACTGAGAACTTCTCCACGGAGTTCAGTCTATTGATAAAAGAACCCGAAGAGATACAAATGTATCTTCTTATCAGACTTGGCAGGCTGCCCAGAGGAGGAGAGAAAACAAACTTCAAACAGCTTGCAATTGACTTCTATTACAGAAGTCATTTGCAAGTCCCGCTGAAGTTATAATCGGCTTTTTTTATCAGCACAATCGGCCGATGCCGATTAAGTAAAAAAAGCCAAATATCGGCCGATATATCGGCCGGCCGATATATCGGTCGACCTCTAGTTACGTTTATAGGCTTCTCTTTGAAGGCAAAAATAAAAATGAATTCAGACGCCGAAGTTTCCGACGTTTCAGAAGCCAAACGCGGCAACTTGTGTTTAGCCCCCTTTCGTTTACAGGCATTTTTCATTTTTGGCTATTTTGAAAAAAAAAAAAAAAAAAAAAAACGCTTCTAAACACGGCATGTTAAACACAGCAAAACGGACATTTTAAACATGGGTTACTATCTGTCAAGTTAAATCCTTCAGGAGAGGTTGTAAAAACGTCCCGTGTACATTAAGAGCCGGTTCACACTGAGGCAGCACGACTTGCAACGCAACTGCCTCAGGCGACCTGCACACGACAGCAGCGGCAACTTGCAAAACTACTTCTATATAGACTTCAATGCAAGTCACACCCAAAGTAGTACAGGAACCTTTTTCTAAGTTGGAGCGACTTGAGTTGCTCCTATTAGAACGGTTCCATTGTACAGAACGGAACGCTACTTGTCAGGCGGCTAAGTCGCCTGACAAGTTGTCCCAGTGTGAACCGGCTCTAAGCCTAACTGCTATTTGTTACATGTCTAAGAGCGGTTGGGGGGCCCAAGAAAATGTTTGCCCAGGGCCCAATCAATATTAAAGATGGCCCTGGTTATTGCGGCTCAGTCATTCATATGGCTGAAGCCTGCATCCCTGGAAGGAAGACCAGGTGAAGATAGAAGCACCTAGACCCATGACAGCATGGACCTGGAGGGCTTTGTTTTCAGGCAAGTCTGTTATGTGCTAGTATGCAGTGCATACTAGCACATTATGACTTAAATCGTTCGGGGGCCTTTTTTTTTTTTTTGGTGTGGTTTATTACACGCTTTAAATTATGCCTCCAGCATGCATGTGATCACTTATGCTGATACTAGATTATATACTGATCAAGATCCGATTCCCACCGATGATCAGAAACCAAACTGTCAGATGAATTAGAGACCTAACTGCTGCACTAAGTGTTGACTGGTAACTTTCAAGAAGAAGAATGTTTATAAAACGTACCCCCTGCACAGAGCGGAGTAAGATTTATATAGCGATTTTGGGCAGCCACTAAAAAGGCAACTGAAGGCGTCATGCCACAGAAGGCACCTTCAGTAAAGAAACCAGCTTTATTAGAACCACAATCATAAGGACTTGAAGAATGAGGTTAATACACATTTGCAAGGTAGCCTAACCACTAAAAGATCAGAAAATGTTTATGATTCAACACACCAGTACTCCCACCTAAAACATTCCACTGACACTGAAAAAAAAAAAAACCCCACACACAGGATTTTTGCACGCTTTGTAAAAATCCTTTTCTTGGAGTCCATTGAGGGACACAGGAAGCCTTTACCTCCCAGGGTGTCCAAAAGCAGTCCAGCTGGGAGGTGGGAAACACAGCCAACAAATGCTAACAGGACCAAGAAAACAGAAAACTGGCAACTGCCTGCAGCTCAAAGAGCTGCCTGGAGGAGCTTATGTTTGAAGCTGGCATCAGAGGAGGCCACAACATGCACCTGGTAGAACCTATAGCAAAAACCAAGTGGCAGCCTTGCAAACTTGAGAAACAGATGCTTGATGTTGAAAAGACTCAAAACACCCACAGATCTATTGAAGGGAGCCCCAACAGAAAAGCGTGGAACCCAATTCTTGAGACCATACCATATGTTTGGTCAACAATCTGCCTAAGACACCTAGAAATGGTGGAATAAGATGATAAGATTACAAAAAAGGGAGTTCAGGGATATTCAGCGGCGACAGAATGGCTCCCCTGAGCGAATCGCCGTAGCTGTAAGGCCTGGAGGAGCCGCTTTAAGGAGTATAGGGGGCAGGTGTGCACCGCGTCACGGAAGAGCCGATGCACGTGTTCTGGCGGCCGCGATGTCGGCCGGTCACCCGCGATCGCTCCTGACAGAGCATAAAAACGGGGATCTGTGTGTGTGTGTGTGTGTGTGTGTGTGTGTGTGTGTGTGTGTGTGTAAACACACAAATCCACATTCTGTCAGAGGTGAGGAGACAAATCGTGTGTTCCTAGTATAAAGGAACACCGATCGGTCTCCTCCAGTCAGTCCCATCCCCCCCCACGGTTAGAACACACACTTGGGGAACACATTTAACCCCTTGATCGCCCCCCCTAGTTTCATTTGCCAGTGTCAGTGTCATTTTACACAGTATTCAGTGGCAATTTATAGCACTGATAGCTGTATAAAATGTCAATGGTTTCAAAAAAAGTGTCAAAAGTGTCCGATCTGTCCGCCAATATGTTGCAGTCCCGATTAAAAAAAAAAAAAAAATAATAATAATCATCGCAGATCACCGCCATTACTAATAATAAAAATGCCATAAATAAAATAACCTATTTTGTAGGCGCTATAACTTTTGCATGAATCAATATACGCTTACTGCGATTTAAAAAAAAAAAAAAAAGTGGGATATGTATTATTGCAAAAAGTAAAAAAAAAAGTCTTTTTTTTTTTTCAAAATTGCCGCTCTTTTTTTGTTTATAGCGCAAATAATAAAAACCGCAGAGGTGATCAAATACCACCAAAAGAAAGCTCTATTTGTAGGAAAAAAAAAAAGGGGGACGTCAATTTTGTTTGGGTACAATGTCGCACAATTATCGGTTAAAGCGACGCAGTGCCGTATCGCAAAAAATGGCCCGGTCAGGAAGGGGGTAAATTCTTCCGGGGCTGAAGTGCTTAAAGCTTTTTATTATAATAACAGACTTACCTGGTTTGGGCAATGGTTATGCACAGAGCAGCCCTGATCCTTCTACTTTTAGGTTCCCCACTGGCGCTCCCAGAGCTCCTCCTCCCCGCTGAGTACCCCCATATGGTGGTCACTCATGCAGGTTTACTTCCGAGCTGGGCTGTTTGCTTCCATTTAGATACACAGCCTAGCCTGGCCCTATCCTACATTCTCTGCTCACAGGTTTTGACTGACAGCAGCAGGAGCCAATGTCTCCCGCTGCTCTCAGCTGAGCCTGTGAGAGCCAGGAGAGAAGCTGCTGCAGACAGGCGCAGCACTGGACCCAGATACAGCTCAGGTGAGTGTTTGGGGGGGGCACCTGCATGTAAAAGGTTTTTTTCACCTTAATGCAGGTGGAAAAACATTTTACATTTACAACCACTTTAGTCTTCCTGAAAGGAAGATAGACAAAACTACCTTGGACAAGAAGGAAGCCACAGGTGTAAACTAAGCCACAGGGAGGAGTCTTAAGAAATGGGGAAAGCACTGAAGCAATGTTTGTGGTCCTTGTGTCCAACTCTGATGTTCAACAAGCTGTGTCAATTGCACACAAAAAAATTGCTCAGCAAGAAATTTTTTATTTAGACACAACAAAAACAACTCAGTATTTAGGGCCAAACAAGGCCCTCTTCATCAAACAAGGCCCCCCGTGCAATCCTAAAACATTAGTTGTGACTAAATAAAAAAAAAAAAAAGCTCTTTCTGAGCAGTTTCTGGTGAGTGGATGAAACCTTATCTTGCATTTGTGAGTGGTCTTATTACTGAATGAAGCACAGTGAGTGATTTATGTCATTAACTCTGATGCTCGTCTACATTTACCAACAACAATTTATAGAGTATTACCTTCTGAACTCAGAATCCACAAGAAGTTCCTCCACAATTGTTCTCTTTCGTTGGCTTTTAGGAATTCGAGAATGGTAATAGTCTAAGGGATTGTCCACCACAGTTGCAACCTAGAACAGAAACCAAAAATGATTGCTCTACACAGCCTAAATAACAACATACAAACCCACATGCCTTCACAACCTGGCTCATATCACCAAGCACCATCTACATTGTTTTCCTTTTTCTTTTTTTCCCCTTTTAAATGCACAAAGAGACTGTCCTGTGTATTAAGTCTTGCATCAATACCTGGAAATATTTGGGGAAGCCCTCTCGGTCATCCTTTTTGTAGAAGCGTTTGGGGTCCATGGCTGATCTCATTTTCAAAGCCTTTAGATCATTCTTCAATTCTTCTGTCATTTCTGGAGCCTTCATGTCAAACCATCCCTGTCCAGTTGTTTTATCACGTTCTGCCTATAAAACAAATGTGCATCAATATAAGACCATAGTACTGTAATCTCAATTAGGATACTGTAAAAACACAGATACGTTAACTAAATAAAGCTTAACTGTATATAACACTTACTTTTCTCTGTTTTTTCAGCTTTTTCAAAGACTCTCTATAAGGTGGGACAGATTCTCTCTTCTCAAAGTCAGGAGTTATTACACTTTTCTTTAGGAGCTGAAATTGAGAAAAAATAGGTTTAAAGTAAAATAGCACAAAGGATCCTCGGTGCATCTAAAAATAGATAAATTGCTGCATTAAACCGTTTATAATGCAACTGTGATATACAGCAGCCTTCCTGAACCAAGTACATAGATGAAAGAAATGCAGGGTATTTGTTTCAGTTAATGGCAAAGTATAATGGATTTGTGGCACTTTCAGCTACTTTTCACATTTTCCTGGGTCACTTTGACCGCTTCATTTGAGGAGGAAGAAAAAAAAAAAAAAAAAAAAAGAGAAGAAAAAAAAAAAAGCAGCGCCTCATCTCCCTCCTACAGATGGCTGTTAAACCAAAGTTTTTGCTTGGAAACAGCTTGTGCTATGTTTTCCTCTTTACAAAACTCATAATGCTCTGTGAGGTCGGTGTCATGAGAGCATCACTTATTAAATAGTTGTTAAAAAAATTAAAGTATATCTAGAAAAATAAAAAAATAAATATCAGCTGAAAAATGTATGTTACAAAATTTTAACATAGACCCAAAACTGTTACAGTTCCCTTTAAACCACAACTCACCTGTGACCCATGTGAGTGATAGGTCTACTTTGAGCTTTGATTATAATCCTGAATAGACATAGGTTGATATTTAGTGATGCCAATGGGGTGATAAAACACCAATACTCAACTGGAACTGAACAAAATGCAGTAGGAAACTAAGGCTAAACTCAAATTGTTGCACTACAGCAAAGCATTCACATTACCAGGTTTTCCATGATTATTGATTTAAATAAGCTGCCTAATATACCAAACAAGGTGCATGCACTATTTTTTGTAATGTAGCACACCATTTTTGTACACACTAATTTTTTTAACACAGCACATGAGTGTGTTACCATGCATTGTCAACACACGTTGGGATGAAGAGCCACTAACCAACGTGCATAATGTATGCATTACTACACGATTAAGTATGAGCCCAGCTTAACATGTAGTAAATAGTCTGAATAGCATCCATTGTCACAGCATTCTCGCAGACATTAAGGGAATCTTTGAACAATAGCAATTTCCATATCGCTTCAAAAGGCAAAAGTAAAGACAAATCTTGTTCGGCTGTACTTCTTTTGTGGATCTCAGGAGTGCAGTTTGTTCTGCACGCCTGTGACGTGTTTTCAGCTGAATCCCTCTGTAGGCTGACGTCACAGAGCCAGTCCAGGCTGGGGAAAGATCTTGATTATTTGGTCAGGACCCACCCAGGAGCCTGGACTGGCACCTAGCTCAGCCTCTCAGCGAGCGAGCCCATCGTACCAATGAGAGTCACCAGCTCTCTGCACAAGGAGCACTGAGCAATCTGCTGTGTTTGATCGCCCAGTTCTCAGTCTCAGAGGTGGCAGGGAACAGATGCAGCATCGGATTGATGCTGCATCCACCTAGGTAAGTATGATGTCTTAAAAAATAAATAAATAACCCAAACTTCTCTTTTAATAGAAGTGCAAGTAAAATGAAATAATTGCAAAAGGTGAATTACCGAGCTTTGCAAATGTCTGTACAAAGCTGTAAAACGTGACCCTTTAATGGTACTTGAGGACAAGTTTGAGAAACCATTATCTGAACAAACCTTTCTATAGTGTAGAGATGAAACTTTTTAATCCTGTTGAAAAATTAATTGCTTAACCAAGAGCCAAAACACCATGGAAAAGGCACCCGGGAGATGACTTGCTCTTCTTTAAAAGGCAAATTTGTTCAGGGACCTTCCATTCACCCCTATGGACAGGTGGGTGTAAACAGACTACACGTTCCTACCTCCAATTCGGTCCTATTAAAAAAACACGGAAGGGGATCTGTCCCCTCCTTTGTCTAGGCAGATCAGAGCGTAGGGCAGTCGGGTGCAAACTGACAGCAGAGTGCATTTACACTCGCCGGTCCATGCAAAAAGCACAGCGGGTTTTGTCCGTGTCCGTTTTGCATAAACTGAGCTGACATGGATCTGTCATTTGCGCGCTCTGCTCTTATCAGCAGGGGACCAGCAGACAGATCCCCTGCTGATCTAATTGGAGTCTGCCCCATGTGAAAAATTACCTAAACAGAACAATAGATGCTGAAAGCAGCCAGCCTGTTCACTCAATGTAATCTATGTGCCTGTCTGCCATGCAAACACAACCCCTTTTACCTAAGCATTTAGGAATCCCTGTATATACTATAAATGTTCCTCAAAAAGGTTACAATTACATTTATCTGAAATACTGCTAGCAACATCAGCAGTTCCACCTACTTCATTTAACCGTTTCATTTCCCGAGGTCACTGTTGCCCACGTTTAACATGTGTTGAGTTACTTAAAGCGATGTTTCTCAACTCCAGTTCTCGAGTACCCCCAACAAGTCATGTTTTCAGACTTTTCATTATTTTGCACAGGTGATTTGATCAGTTTCACTACCTTAGTAATTACCACAGCCATTTCATCTGATGAAAATTCTAAAAACCATGACCTGCTGGGGGTACTTGAGGACTGATGTCAAGAAACATTGACTAACTATACTCACCCTCTACTCTAGCGATGCGATGTCTCTTACCAGCTAAGAAAGAAAATAAATATAAGTCAGCAGCTACAAATACTGTAGCTGCTAGATTTTAATATAAGGACACTTGCCTATCCAGGGATCAGTGATATTGGCCGATTCTTCACTCTGCTTTGGTTGCAGGCGACGAGCATCTTAGGTAAGAGAAAGCGGCAGTGAAGCCTTTCCGGCTTCACAGTCGGGTTCCAACTGTGCATGCATGCATCACACTGCACTGTGTGAATGGTCTTGCAGTCTTCTGGAACCTGTGTGTGTCCCAGAAGGCTGCGGGGGGAGAGGAGGGGGTCGAAGTTCCTCATAGATTGTGGGAGCGATCTGACCCGGAAGTGGGAGCAGGTACCTGTCAAAACCAGGTACCCGCCTCCCCCCAAAAAGTGCCAAATGTGGCAGTGGAGGGTGCAAACAAGCAGAGCTTCCCTTTTGGGTGGAGCTCCGCTTTAACCATAGGGTGACAGATACTCAAAAATATATTTTACATTCATAATTTTTTTTTTAATAGTGCTCTGTACGTGCATATATATATCATCTTACCTCATCTTTCTTTTTATTTTCTTTTTTCATTTTTTCTTGCAAGCTTGGACCAGGGTTTGGCTTTTCTGCATCAAAGTTGATATATAAGCCACCCAGCTCCTTAATATTCAGTCCTGTGTCAATACTTGTTGACAAATCACTAGAAAAAAAAAAAAAAAAAAATAGAACATGCAATAAAAAAAAATAACAAAAACGCCATATGTGGTCAATGGTAATGAAAATGACATATCTAACATTTACAAGAAATTATTTTTCACAGCAAGGCATGGTAATTAGTCTAAAGGCAACAAACACACACACTTTGATGCTTCTGCTGCCAACAAGGAGATCAATGGCCTTTAACAAGAGAGTAAAGCTGGCCATAGATGGGTCAGTTTTTTTGTTCAACGAGCGGGTTGAATGAAAAAACAAAACAAAAAATAAATAAATGAAAAATTGACCCGATTTCCCCGTCCACATATTTGAGGTGGATGGAGCAATCCTCCCCACTGTGTCAATGTATTCTGACAGCAAGGAGACTTCCCCACCATCAGAATACATTGATCATCTCTGCAGTCTATAGTCCATGTTAGGCCAGCTCAACTTTAAAGTGAATTTTTTACAAAAGGGTCATTTGTATACTACATACCTGGAAGTTTGTAGAATACCTGCTACTAAAACTTACATTACAAGCATAAAGGAAACCTCATTGTTGAGGAATCCTGAAGGCTGACGGCGCTGACCATTCTTTCTAAAAATGCTAGTGCTCTGTCTATCGTGACAATGGTCTCAATGCCAGACACATCAAGGCAAGAAGTTAAGGAGATCAGGAATGGCAGGCCATGTACTTTTTTCATGACAGGCTCACTTCAAGATAGTTATTTTTTAATAATAATTTAAAGATAACAAAACAAATAATATGTATGACATTTGTATAGTGGGTAGCAAGCACAGTTTAAAAAAAAAAAAAAAAAAAAAAAAAACACACAACACTTACAAGCCTCTTTTAGGTCGGTTTAATAACTCCTCTTCTTCATTAACACCATCATCCACCTCTTCATCCATAAAATCTTCCTCCTCTTCATCAGGCTCAGACAGTTCTTCCTCAGACTCATTTTCACTTTGCTCTCGCTCAGATTCTTTGTCATCCACATAATATTTTTTACTTGAATCCAGCCCCGGAGCCGTATCAATAATAAAAAGTCCATCGTCTACTGCATCTTGTGATTGCTCGGTTAAAGTCTTTTTAGGCTTTTTCGTTATCACAAGGTCTTCATGATCCTCTTCCAGTTCCTCCTGGATCTCTTCATTCTGCATTTCTACATCAGCTTCTTCCTCACTGTGTTCTGATTCTTCACTTTCATCGCTATGAAGCAGCAAAGATATTTCCACACCCTTAGTGACATTGGATGGCCCACTTTGGGTCTCTGTGTTTAGATTTGAAAAATCTTTGTTTGTAATATCACTTGCCTCACTGTCACTATCATCCCCAGCTTTGCCTTGCTCTTGGAGTTGTGGCTCGTTCATCTCTTCTGTAAGGTCAATCACTTCATCTGCTTCATCATTTATTGTTGACTGAGGTGTTTCAGGTAACTTTTGATTGAAAACTGAACTTTCTTCTACAGACAAGTTAGACTTTCTATCTTTCAAAGATTCTTCAGCTTTTGGTTGGTCCACACGTGCATCCTTGCTTGAGAACTCCTTACTCTGAGAGTCAGTGTCTGAAAGTAATATAATATCATTGCATTCATTTACAATGCGATTTCTCAAACTCCTATGAGGAGTGGACAAGACATTTTGCTCTTGCACAGAGGACAAAGTCTCTATAACTTTTACTCCACGTAAACTATACCTTTGTTTTTTCGGTGATTCTTGTTCTTGACTGCTAGTTTCACTGAGACTCTTAGCATCAACAGCCTGTGGTTTACTCTGAATTCTCCTGCTAGAACGTCTGGCCTGTGTTTCAGAAACAAAGTCAGAACTGCAAGACTCTGCTTCGGATATTTCTTCTTTCTGAGGTTCACTATTAATGGAGAGTGGATGGGTTGCTTCAGATGTTCTTGTAGACCTGATGGCAGTATTTTGCAACAATGAAACAGAAGAGCAGTTTGATTCAGCCTCAGAATGATCAGAGACTGGTTCAGAAAGCAAAGCAGACTTCCTACTTCTTGCTCTAGTTGAGTGTGAAGCACTTGCTCGCGTCCTCCTGCTAGCCCTTGTAGAAACAGAGGAGCAGTTTGATTCAGCTTCTGATAGCTCCTCATCTTCTTTAGACTCCAAGATAGGCTCATTTAGAATAGCAGATCGGTGGCTCCTCAGTTTCCTAGCGGAGTCTGTTATGCTTCCAAGACTTTGTCTACTTCGTGTAACTCTTGTGGAAGAATTGGATGTAGTAGATTCTGCCTCTGAGACATCTGCATCTGACTGACCGCTCCTATGCCTACTGCGAGTGATCACCTGAGACGGACCCCTTCTAGAATCATTCTTGGAGGGGTTGCCTGTTACTGTAGATTCATCACTCTGATCTTGACTATTCCTAGCACTATCCTGTGCCGAAGAATCACTCTTAACTGTTCTTTGTGTCCGCTTTGGAGAAGACATTGTAACAGGTTCCACTGCAGTCTGAAAAACAAAATATATATCTTTACAGGAAAATACTTCTGGGAAAAAATGTAAACAAATCATTTCTATATTCATTCGTAACATCAAAATGAAAACTAAATACAGTATTATTAATTCGTTTGGTGGGCATATTGCTGCTCTTTTTTTTACTTGGAATAAAAAGGATCACGATTCTCGCGACGTAAAATCTTTCACATTATACAAAAATGGGCTAACTTTACTGGTTAGATTTTTTTTTTTTAATTCATTAAAGCAATTTTTTCCAAAAAAATTGCATTTGAAAGACCGCTGCACAAATACAGTGTGACATAAAATATTGCAACAACCACCATTTTATTCTCTAGGGTGTCTACTAAAAAAAATATATAATGTTTGGGGGTTCTAAGTCATTTTCTAGCAAAAAATATTTTAACTTGAAACCAACAAATGTCAGAAAAAGGTTTAGTGTTTAAGTGGTTAAACTTTTTTCACTTGCACAGGAAGTCTATTCCATTGACAAATTGTTACAATGTTTATACTTAAGTTCAACTGATAAACAATGTTTTGTTTCCTGGCAGACTGCACATTCTTCTCTTCCTTTCTTTTGAGGGCTGTGGCTTCAGAGGAGCAGAGAGAATTCTTTGCATAGAAAGAATTGTGAAACACTTTAGTCAAGATCGCGATAACGATAATTGTGTAGCTCAACTACAGAGAAAAGAAAAAACACACACACACACACACACACACACAAACCTCCATATACACAATCCCATGCCCACAGTTGATCCAGAGGAAGGCAAGGAAAAAAAAAAAAAGTGATATAAATGGGAAGCTGCACTGACCAAAATAAAACTATGTGAACACTGTGACATATAGCAGCTAGCACACAAACAAACCAAGTTATAATGAATACATAAAAATAAACGTGCAGCGCGAACCAAAAAAGGAAAAGTGAAAATAAAAAATAAGACAGTAATTGAAAGTAACTATAAGTGATGTTACTCAACACAATATACACCTGTGAGGTATACCAAAAGTGTCCAAAGTGAATACACTAAGTTTAGGAATGTCCAGAGGCAATAATTGACCTCAACATATTAGAGCCAAAAGACCGCAATTAATAGGTGTACATGGAAGGAGTCTTCTCGGACAGGGGAGGTGCTTGGAAATAAGGTGTTGACTGAAGACTGGATATCACAGCAATCAGAGGCAAAACGACAAACTTCTAGAGCTAAATACTCTTACCAGATCCTGTGGGACATATCTGCCATACGGCAGTACGTCTATCAGAGCTTGTGGGAATGGTCTCCCATGTATTCTCCCCGGAGGTTCTCCCTATGGTCACGATCTCCAATGGGTGAAGTTAGCCTGAGTCACGGTCACCGATAGCCAGGACAATCGCCGGTGGGAGTTGTCAGCTCGCTCACACACTCTCCGATTCTCGGCAGGTTCAAGGGGTCAGAAACACCCCATCATGGAAGTATTCATGGAGGAAAGAGAAAAAAAAAAAAAAAGGGGCTATCGGTGACCGTGACTCATGCTAACTTCACCCATTGGAGATCGTGACCATAGGGAGAACCTCCGGGGAGAATACATGGGAGACCATTCCCACAAGCTCTGATAGACGTACTGCCGTATGGCAGATATGTCCCACAGGATCTGGTAAGAGTATTTAACTCTAGAAGTTTATGTCTTTTGCCTCTGATTGCTGTGATATCCAGTCTTCAGTCAACACCTTATTTCCAAGCACCTCCCCTGTCCGAGAAGACTCCTTCCATGTACACCTATTAATTGCGGTCTTTTGGCTCTAATATGTTGAGGTCAATTATTGCCTCTGGACATTCCTAAACTTAGTGTATTCACTTTATACACCTGTGAGGTATACCAAAAGTGTCCATTGTGTTGAGTAACATCACTTATAGTTACTTTCAATTACTGTCTTATTTTTTATTTTCACTTTTCCTTTTTTGCTTAGCGCTGCACGTTTATTTTTTTGTATTAAGGAAAAAAAAAAGCACGATCCAATGTGCTCCAGTGGGAAAAAAAAAAATCCTTCCTGATCCCCCAAGAAGCAAATCGGATATTCCCTGGATCAACCTTACATATAAAATATTAGTATACAGTTATATTTTGTGCATTTTGGAACGCATCCATTTTTAAACAACTACTTAGCTGGCCAGAACCAGCTCTTGAAGGAGTCTATTCCACATATCTTACTGTAAAAAAAGCCTTTCTGCATTTGAAGGTTAAATCAAATCTCTTTTCTTCCAGAGGAAAAACGTGCCCCAATATATTTATTATATATTGTGTATATCAATAATATATTGTTTTGTTTTTTTTAAAGAAACTGAAAATAAATATTGCTTTATCACCAGGACAGGAATAGAGGGACTATCTATTTGTTCCTCTGACAGCTGTCTAATGCCTTGTTTCCACTGAGCGGACCGGTTCGGTACGCTATTTTGGGTGTTTCCATTATGAAAGCGGCCCATACAACCGAACCGTTCCATTCAGGGTCCTGCTTCAGATGTGGGGCCATAGAAAATGGAACGGTTCGGTTAGGGCGGAGCTACGATACATTCCACTGATTGGCTGACAGAAAACCCTCTGCTGTGCTATGCTGAGGCATTTTTTCTAAACCCTGTATGGCCCCTTGTGGTCCCACTTGCAGTGGAAACGCTCACCAGAATAGACTGGACCATTCTAGGCCATTCAAACTGTACCGACCCGAACCGATCCGCTCAGTGGAAACAAGGCAATAGGGATCAATCAAAGCAGACAGTGAAATCAGTTTTACTGCCCCCCTAAGGGTCCTTTCACACTGGGGCGGTTTGCAGGCGCTATTGCGCTAATAATAGCGCCTGCAAACCGACCCGAAAACAGCCGCTGCTTTAATTTCAGTGTGACAGCCCCGAGGGCTTTCACACTGGAGCGATGCGCTGGCAGGACGGTAAAAAAAGTCCTGCCAGCAGCATCTTCGGAGCGGTGAAGGAGCGGAGTGTATACCGCTTCTGCCCATTGAAAATCAATGGGATGGCGCGGCTATACCGCCGGCAAAGCACCTCTGCAGAGGCGCTTTAAACCCTTTCTCGGCCGCTAGCGGCCGCATACAGACAGTAAAGTGCCGCTTACAATAGCGGCGCTTTACCGCCGACAACGCCCCCGCCCCAGTGTGAAAGGGCTCTAAAAAAAGGCATGCAACCACTCAGCTGTACGTATGACACAGTTTAGATGCTTTACAGCAAAAATTAAACAGCATGTCGCATTCAGCAAGCGGTACAAATGCCAAATGAAACCCATTTAAGCATACAAGGTCAGGCAGCAACAGCCCTATAACCATGTCCAATGCAGCGATGGCTCAGCCAAGAGGTGAGGATGCAACATATCGCCTTCACACCAACTGTCGTATGACCCCTGAAAAGCAGTCCACCACAGAACACTTTTCAGAGGGGTGGCAAGGGCCGCAGCACATTGAAACAAGCCTTCATTCAAATTAACACAGCTTTGTAAGGCTTCATGCACAAATGTCCAATTGAAGGCGAACCAAAATCACCAAAAGTAGTGCAGGAACTACGTTTAGAAATCGGTGCTGCGCTGCAAAGTCGGGGTCACACAGACTGGAATGGTGCCATTACTGGAAATGGGCTGTGACTTGTCAAATCACTCCAATGTGAACGAGGCCTAAGAGCAGCAAGATATCTTCTCGCTTCCTGTTGCAGAAACAAGACAGGAAGTGAAATCTCCCTGAGCAGACACAGATGTCCAAACAGCTTTAACCCTTCCCTACTCCAAAGTTCAATAAAGTGAAGTCTTGGCTTTACATCTATTTGAGAGAAGATGTGGAGGTGCCATTAGCTGAACCTCCACCTCGGTGTGATGATGACCGATCCTGAGTGGAGATTGTGATTGGGTCCAGAATCATCACACTCCTACACCGGGCCCATAGAAAACCATTGCTGGCTGCACATTTCATTAGAACAAATCATATTATCTTTATCCAGACCCTACAGCGGAGTAGAAGTGAGTGTGCCAGGGAGCCCCGATCACCCTCCTGTCCATATCACATCTCCCGTACTCTACCTGCTCCCCTCCGTCGCCTTCCATCTCCTCCTGAGGCTCTACCCTCGTGCCTCTCCTGGTCGCCACCATCTTCCCTGCTAAGAAGTCACTTCACGCATGCGCACCACGCTTGCTCTACAATGCGCACCAAAGAAACCGTTCCCTGCGGAAACATAACATTATACAAACGTTCCGTTCTCGTGCCACAGTTCCGCAACAGACACCTGATCATTTATTATGGAATTTAGAAATACAAGATTCATACGGTCAAGTGTCCAGTGAACAAGACAAGCAGTAGGGCGATAACAAGAAAACATGTAACTAGGCAGAACACTAGAGGAAGTGACGTAGACATGCCCGGCATGCCTTGCGGATGAGCGGGACTGGAAGATCGTGCAGCAGTCATGGTGTCCCTGCTGTCTAGAGGTGTCGGCGTGATTGCCAAGTCGCTGGTCGGGCTCAGCTGTTCACAGGCTGCAAGGTGTTACATGTGGGGGGAGGGGAAGACTGTGGGTGATGAGTACTTCTCCCTATCTCCTGGCTGTGGAACTAGAAAACCCAGCATTCCCTACGGGAACCCGGCTGTCACACCATGTGCCCTCCAGCCATGCTGGGGCTCAACCTCCTTCTAGTTCTATGTGCATAGCTTGGCCAAATCATGGTTTATTGATTTACTTCCACCCTCTGCAGGAAATACATAGAGCCCTGCTCCCCCTCTTCTGGAACCAAATCCCCCTGTTGTCGCCCCCCCCGAACCAAATCCTTCTGTCCCCCTCCCCCCTCTGAACCAAACCTTTCTGGTCCCCCCCACCGGAACCCAATCCCTCTGTCTTCCCCCCCGGAACCAAATCCTTCTGTCCTCCCCCCGGAACCAAATCCCTCCATCCTCCGCTGTCCTCCCCCTGGAACCAAATCCCTCTGTGCTCTGCTGTCCTCCCCCTGGAACTGAATCTTTCTGTTCTCCCCCTGGAACTGAATCCCTCCATCATCTGCTGCCCTCCCCCTGGAATCGAATCCTTCCGTCCGCTGCCCTCCCCCTGGAACTGAATCCCTCCGTCCTCCGCTGCCCTCCCCCTGGAACCGAATCCCTCCGTCCTCCGCTGCCCCCCCCCTCTGGAACCGAATCTCTCTGTTCTCCGCTGTGTTCTGCTGTCCTCCCCCTGGAACCAAATCTCTCCGTCCCCCCCCTGGAACTGAATCTCTCTGTCCTCCCTCTGAAACCGAATCCCTCTGTCCTCGCTCTGGAACTGAATCTCTCCGTCCTCCTCTGTCCTCCCCCCTGAAACCGAATCCCTCTGTCCTCCGCTGTCCTCCCTCTGGAACTGAATCTCTCCGTCCTTCCCCTGGGACTGAATCCCTCCCTCCTCCGCTGCCCTCCCCCTGGAACCGAATCCCTCCGTCCTCCGCTGTCCTCCCCCTGGAACCGAACCCCTCCGTACTCCGCTGTCCTCCCCCTGGAACTGAATCCCTCTGTCCATTTCCACTGTCCTCCCTCTGGAACTGAATCCCTCTGTCCTTTGCTACTGAATCCTTCTGTCCTCCCCCTGTAACTGAATCCCGATGACCTCTTCTGCTGTTCTCCCCCTGGAACTGAATCCTGCTGTCTTCCGCCGATCCTACTGGAACTGAATCCCACAGTCCTCTGCTGACCTCCCCCTGGAACTAAAGCCTTCTGTCCGTCCTCCGCTGACCTCCCCCAGGAACTGAATCACTCTGTCCCCCTCCGCTGACCTCCCCCTGGAACTGAATCACTCTGTCCCCCTCCGCTGACCTCCCCCTGGAACTGAATCCCTCTTTACTCCTCCGCTGAACTCCCCCTGGAACTGAATCCCTCTTTACTCCTCCGCTGACCTCCCCCTGGAACTGAATCCCTCTTTCCTCCTCTGCTGACCTCCCCCTGGAAGTGAATCCCTCTGTCCTCCTACGCTGACCTCCCCCTGGAACTGAACCCTTCTTTCCTCCCCCGCTGTCCCTCTCCTGGAACCAAATCCCTTTGCCCTCCTCCGCTTTCCCTCTCCTGGAACGGAATCTCTGTCCCCTCTGCTGTGCACCCCCCTGGAACTGAACCCCTCTGTCCTTTTCCGCTGTCCGCCCCCTGGAACTGAATCCCGCTGTCCTCCCCCTGAAACGGAATCCCTCTGTCCTCTTCTGCTGACCTCCCCCTGGAACTGAATCCCGCTGTCCTCCCCCTGAAACGGAATCCCTCTGTCCTCCTCCGCTGTCCTCTCCCTGGAACTGAATCCCTCTGTCTGCCCCCTGGAACGGAATCCCTCTGTCCACTTCCACTGTCCTCCCCCTGGAACTGAATCCTTCTGTCCGTCCTCTGCTGACCTCCCTCAGGAACTGAATCCCTCTGTCCTCCGCTGACCTCCCTCAGGAACTGAATCCCTCTGTCCTCCGCTGACCTCCACCTGGAACTAAAGCCCTCTGTCCGTTCTCCGCTGACCTCCCTCAGGAGCTGAATCCCTCTGCCCTCCGTTGACCTCCCTCTGGAACTGAATCCCTCTGTCCTACTCCGCTGACCTCCCCCTGGAACTGAATCCCTCTGTCCTCCGCTGACCCCCCCCCCCTGGAACGAACCCCCCTTTCCTCCCCCGCTGTCTTTACCCTGAAACCGAATCCTTCTGTCATCCGCTGTCCTCCCCCTGGAACTAAATCCCTCTGTTCGTCCCCCGCTGACCTCCCTCGGGAACTGAATCCCTCTGTTCTCCGCTGACCTCCCCCTGGAACGAACCCCCCTTTCCTCCCCCGTTGTCTTTACCCTGAAACCGAATCCTTCTGTCATCCGCTGTCCTCCCCCTGGAACTAAATCCCTCTGTCCATCCTCTGCTGCCCTCCCTCAGGAACTGAATCCCTCTGTTCTCCGCTGACCTCCCCCTGGAACTGAATCCCTCTGTCCTCCACCGCTGACATCCCCCTGGAACTTGAATCCCTCTGTCCTCCGCTGACCTCCCCCTGGAACTGAACCCCCCTTTCCTCCCCCGCTGTCCCTCTCCTGGAAATGAATCCTTTTGCCCTCCTCTGCTTTCCCTCTCCTGGAATCTCTGTCCTTCCCCTGGAACTGAATCCTGCTGTCCTCCGCCAACCCCCCCCCCCCCAGAACTCAATTCTGCTGTCCTCTGCTGACCTCCCCCTGGAACTAAATCCATCTGTCCTCTGCTGACCTCCCCCTGGAACTAAATCCATCTGTCCTCTGCTGACCTCCCCCTGGAACTAAATCCATCTGTCCTCTGCTGACCTCCCCCTGGAACTGAATCCCTCTGTCCTCTGCTGACCTCCCCCTGGAACTGAATCCCTTTGCCCTCCTCTGCTTTCCTTCTCCCGGAAACAGAATCTCTGTCCTCCGCTGACCTCCCTCTGGAACTGAATCCCTCTGTCCTCCACTGACTTCCCCCTGGAACTGAACCCCCCTTTCCTCCCCCGCTGTACCTCTTCTGGAAATGAATAATGAATGCCTTTGCCCTCCTCTGCTTTCCCTCTCCTGGAACTGAATCTCTGTCCTCCCCCTGGAACTACATCCTCTTTCACTGTCCTTCCCCTGAACAGAATTTCTCTATCCTCCTCTGCTGTCCTCCCCCTGGAACTGAATCCCGCTGTCCTCCACCAACCCCCCCCCCCCGGAACTCAATCCCGCTGACCTCCTCCTGGAAGTAAATCCATCTGTCCTCTGCTGACCTCCTCTTGGAACTGAATCCCTCTGTCCTTCTCTGCTGGCGTCCCCTGGAACTGAATCCCTCTGCCCTTCCCTTGGTACTGAATCTCTTTGCCCTCCTCTGCTTTCCTTTTCCCGGAACTGAAGCTCTGTCCTCCGCTGACCTCCCCTGGAATTTAATCCCTCTGTCCTTCGCTGACCGCCCCCTGGAAGTGAACCCTCCCTTTCCTCCTCCGCTGTCCCTCTCCTGGAAATGATCCCTTTGCCCTCCTCTTCTTTCCCTCTCCTGAAACTGAATCTCTGTCCTGCCCCTGGAACTTAATCTGGATGTCCTCTTTCGCTGTTCTGACCCTGGAACTGAATCCCGCTGTCCTCCGCCAAACCCCCCGGAACTCATTACCGCTGTCCTCTGCTAACCTCCCCCTGGAACTGAATCCCTCTGCCCTCCCCCTGGAACTGAATCCCTTTGCCCTCCTCCGCTTTCCTTTTCCCGGAACTGAATCTCTGTCCTCTCTGCTGTGCTCCCCGGAACTGAATCCCTCTGTCCTCCGCTGTCCCTCTCCTGGAACGGAATCCCTTTGCCCTCCTCTGCTTTTTCTCTCCTGGAACTGAATATCTATGTCCTCTCCCCTGGAATGGAACCCCTCTGTCCCCCCCTCCCCGGAATGGAATCCCTCTGTCCTCCTCCACTATCCTTTTCTGGAACTAAATCCCTCTGTCTTCCTCAGTTATCCTTCATCTGGAACCAAATCCTTCTGTATTCCCCCTGGAACTGAATCCCTCTGTCCTCCTCCGCTGTCCTCATCCTCGAATGGAATCCCTCTGTCATCCTCTACTGTCCTTTCCTGGAATCAAATCCATCTGTCTTCCTCAGTTGTCCTCCTAGAAGTGAATCTCTCTGTCTCCCCCCCCCCCCCCCCGGAAATGCATCCCTCTGTCTGCCTCCTGAAACTGAATTCCCCCGTTCTCCTCTACTGTCCTTCCCTGGAAATGAATCCCTGTGTCCTCCCTCTGAATTGCTCTATCCTCCCCTGCTGTCCCTTTTCTATAGGTGGCTAAGGACTCCACCCTAGGTTGGAGTGTTGCTATGTGTTCTAACCTATTTTGGTTTACTTTTTTGGGGGCCAGTTGGCTCGTGGCTGTGTTGACCTCCCCTCATATTCACTGCTTTGGGACATCTTTATCATAATGGCTAATGAAGATGTGCTGTGTAAAGAAAATGGGGTTTTGTGTAAAGAAAATGGGGTTTTTGGTTTATCTGTAAAAACTTTTTCTTGGAGTACATCAAGGGACACAGAGAACCCCCCCCCCTCCTTCTGTGGTCCATGGCTTTCTACAAAGAGGGTTTTCGCTCACCCCCACCCCCCAAAAAAAAATGACATGCCAAATGTGGCATGTCGGGGGGCCGTCTGCCCTTAAAGCGTAAGTTCCATTTTTGGGTGGAACTCCGCTTTAACAAAGATGCTCTGTGTCCCCTGATTTTCTCCAAGAAAAATTAGTAAAACCAAAAATCCCATTATTTTGAGTTTAGTGGTTCTTTAGGTATAACATGTACTCTATATGGATTTATTATTAGTTTCTCCCAAGTTTCGATAAATGTTTTTTAAAGACAGTGGCAAGAAAGGTATGTGAACCCCTTGTAATTAACTGGGTTTTTGCAATAATTTACCATAAAATGTAATCTGATCCTTATCTAAGTCACAACAATAGGCAAACACAATGTGCATGGGCTGATAATACACAAACAATTCTAATTTATGGTGCATTTATTGAACTCACCCATTAAACATTCATAGTGCTGGAGGAAAAAGTAAAACCATAGACTAATTACTTCAACGAAAGCTAATGGAGTCAGTAGTTTGCACACCCGGAGTACAACAAATGAAATGAGTTGGGAGGTGTGGTTTAGAGTTCCTTTGATAAGAGACACTTTTAATATTGCTGATCATAAGAAGCATCAGCTGATCTGAAACATATCTTGCAAAAAAGAGCTCTCTGAAAACATGCAATTAAGAGTAATTGATCTGCAGAAGGCTGAAAAGGAATATAAAGCAATCTTCAGGCATCTATCTATCAATCAACCAACAAATTGTCAATAAAGGGAGACAGTTTTAGTACTGTGGCTACTGTTCCTAGAAGTAGAGCCTAGATGACTCCCTAGGCACAACACACAATCTTCAACTAGGTAAAGAAAAACCAACAAGTAACCACTAAAGGCTTGAAGACATCACCAGAACTGGCAAACATCCCTATTTGTGAATCTATCATACATAGTTAGTCTGGTTGAAAAAGACACAAGTCCATCTTGATAAATCAACGGGGGGGGGGGGGGGGAGACCATCCAATCTTATATATACGTAATTTGTAAGTCTTTGAACAGGCATGACCATGAAGGAAGGTGCTGCTTTCTAAAACCAACACTTCCCTGACGTTTGACAAAGAGCACCTTGGCAAACCACAACATTACTAGGAAAATGTTTTGTAAACTGATGAAACAAAAGTTGAATTGTTCGGGACGAATACTCAGCATTATGTATGGTGTAAAAAGGGCATAGATTACCAACATCATGCATCATCCCAACGGTGAAGTAATAATTCATTTTGGCTTGCTTCGCTGCCTCAGGGCCTGGACCACTTGCCATCATTAAGGGGAAAATGAATCTCCCAAGTTTACCAAAATATCCTACAGGATAATGTCAGGGTGTCTGCCAGCTGTAGCTTAATAGAAGTTGGGTGATGCAGGACAATGACCCTAAGCATCAAAGTAAATCCACCATAGACTGGCTTCTAAAAAAGAAAATCTGCCTTTTTTGGAGTGGCCCAGTCACCGCCTAGACCTTAACCCCATAGTGATGCTGTGGTGTCACCTCCAGAGAGCTATTCACAACAAACATCCTACAATTGTGTCTTGAGGTAAAGCACGTTTCTTAACGGCACTTTCACACTGAGGCGCTGGCTGCGGTAAAGCACCGCTAATCTTAGCAGTGCTTTATCGTAGTTTAAGCAGTGATTTTTCGGCCGCTAGTGGGCTCTTTTAACCCCCGCTAATGGCTGAAAAAGGGTTGAAAGCACCTGCAAAGCACTAAATGCAGCTCTCCCGCACCACCCCAAAGATGCTGCTGGCAGGACTTTTTTTCCTGTCCTGCAAGCGCACCGCTCCAGTGTGAAAGCATCAGGGTTGCAGAAGAGTCAGTTTACAGGCGCTCTTCAGGCGCTATTTTTAGCGCGAAAGTGCCTGTAAAACGCCTCAGTGTGAAAGTGGTCTTAGAGTAATGATCAGAAATTCCTCCACAAAGTTGTGCAGGTCTGATCCAAAGCTACCAAAATTACTTGTTTGAAGTCATTACTGCTAAAAGAGGTTCGACCAGCTATTAACTCCAAGGGTTCACTTACCTTTTTCTCCAGCACTGTGAATGTTTAATGGGTGTCTTCAATAAACACACAAGAAATTAGAATGGTTTGTTATCAGCTTAAGCACATTCCCTGGAATTCATAAAAAAACTGGTGTACATAGAGTTTGTAAAAGTGTCTCATGTTCTAAAAGTGGTGCACAATGCACCAAATTCATCTACCCGTCTAGAACTTGTACTTGCATTTAGCGCACGCTGTGCCACTTTAAGAACTCATGAGAGACACTTTTCCAAAATCTTTCTGAGCAAGTTTTTCTCTTTGTACGCCAAGAGAGTTGATTTTAAAGGATAAGTTCGCTTTAAAAATAAATAAATGCACATCCGTTTTCAGATAATAAAATGTTTAATTTTTTTTTTTTTTTTTTTTTACTTGGAGCTTGTAAAGCATTGCACCCATCACGGTTGCCATGCAGGACTCCTGCAGACTTGTCAGTGTATCTGTCTGCTCGTATTGGCAAGTGGATACACACTGACAAAAAGACACAATGGAAGGTAGACCTACAGGATGAGAATTCCATAGTTCCAGTCTGATGTGGAGTACCGTTGGACGAATCCTCTGGGCTTGGAAAATCCCTCACAAGGATCCCCAATATAGGTCCCAGCAGCCGACTCATAAAATCAAACATGAGACTGGAATTGTCGAAGTATCAGTCCTTGATATGAGATGGCGGCGTTCGTCTCCCAGAAGAGCCCTAGAACAGCAGCGTTCAGCATCTGCTTTTTTCTCATACTATATGGATATTATGTACTATTTTATGTATGGTGCTGTTTCTCACCGCTATACTGTTTTATAAATCAATACATTTTTCTATGTTTTCAAAATATTGTGTTTTCAAAAGTTCGCCCTTAAAGCCCCATAGTACTGGGGTACTTATCTTCTTTAAATACATAATATATTTGGGATGGTGGCAACAAAAAATTGAGTTTCTTTTTTCTCCATAATGGTTCATCTTCTATAACCTACTACCTGTAGGTAAAAGTGGTGTGTAGAGCTGGGGAAAAAAATCGATTTAAATCTTGAATCGAGTTGAGAGGTCAAATCGATTCAAAATTTAAGCAAATCTATTTTTTTTTTTTTTTACCGCGCCGGTCCAGAGGAGCTGCGGGAAGGAGTTTTTAGGCGAGGCCGTGGCTTCGGCCTAGTCTGCGAGACCGGACGCCGCGGACTAGGCCGAAGCCGCGGCCTCGCCTAAAAACTCCTGCCCGCAGCTCCTCGGGACTAGCGCGGTGTCCACAAAGAAAAGAAAGATCAATTCAAATCGTGAATTGAGTTTTATTTTAGGAAAATCGAAGATTTTTTTTTTTTTTTTAAGAAAATCTCCCAGTCCTAGTGGTGTGTAAGGATTTACAACCACTTTTAATGACCAGGCCATTTTTTAAGATACGGCACTGTGTCACTTTAACTGACAATTGTGTAGTCGTGCAAGGCAGTACCCAAACAAAATTGCCATCCCTTTTCACCCACAAATAGAGCTTTCTTTTGGTGGTATTTGATCACCTCTGCGTTTTTTATTTTTTGCGCTATAAACAAAAAAAGACCAACAATTTAAAAAAAAAAAATTGGTTTGCGCAAAAGTCTACAAACTTTGGGATAGATTTAGGGACTTGTGCAGGAGAGCCAACCTGCCGCAGTATATCTGCGTGAGCTGGACAGCAAGTGGTTAAATCAACTTGGTTTAAATCATAATTTTTAAAGAGCAAGAGTCATCTCTGTCCCGCAGTGGCTCCTCCTCTGACCCGCTGTTGACTCACCGACTGTCCCATTCACTTTAAAGTGGAAGTCCACCCTAGAACTAAAATTACTGCACCTACAGACATCCACGTTCTCAGACTAACCCATCTAGCCCTGTAATTAAGAAATCGTATACATAGCTTTTTGAAGCTGGTCCGGTCTCCAGCGGCGGAATCTCTACAGAGGACACAGCTGACAAGGGCTGTGAAATGGGGAGTGACGTCACCCATAGACTCATGCCGCATACACACGCCCGGATTTTCCGGCAGAAAAGGTCCGACAGAATCATTCCGTCGGACATTCCGATCGTGTGTGGGCTTCATCGGATTTTTTCTTTTTAAAATTCTGACGGACCTAGAAATAGAACATGTTTCAAATCTTTCTGACGGAATCAGTTCCTATCGGGAAAACCGTTCTTCTGTATGCTAGTCCGACGGACAAAAAACGACGCAGGGACAGCTATTGGCTACTGAACTTCCTTTTTCTAGTCCCGTCATACGTCATCACGTTCTAAACGATCGGACGTTGGTGTGATCGTGTGTAGGCAAATCCGTTTCAGTGGAACTCTGTCGGAAAGACCGTCGGAGTCTATTCTGACGGAAAGTCTGGTTATGTGTACGCAGCATTACTATGGGGCTTAAGTTGTCAGACGTGTCCTCTGCACCCCCCCCCCCCCCAAACAGCGAAGCCGCGGCTGACAGCTCAGCGTGGGATGGGGTTGAAGCGGCTGCAGAAAAGGTATGTATATTGATTTCTTCTTTACAGGGCTAGATAGGTTAATGTTAGACTGTGGATATCTTTAATGAGACGGCTGGTGATGCGGCAGTGACACAACAAGGTGAGGGACGTGGCAGCAGCAGGTGAGCCATGATGGATCTGGATCAGCGCTGCCATGATGGATCTGAAATGACAGGTGCTCTTTAAATGTAAGGACTTATTCTTGCTTGTAGTTGCAATATATAATGTTTGCAAACAATATGAAGGTTTCCTATTTAGAATAATAAGCTGTCAGGTTAGTAAAACAGCGATATCAGAACCGATTCAATCATACAGTTTGTAGTGTACATAGATTTGCAAAACAATGGGATAAAGGAATATTCCTGAACTTTGTTTTATCTCTCATGGTTACTGTGAAATTGTGTGAGTGCGTGTTAGCTTACAGAACTTGGATTCATTGAACGAGTTTACCAAAAATGTAAATATTGCAGAATATACAGCCTCATGCCATATAACTAAGCTCCATTTCATGCTTGAATAAACTAAATTTATAATGTATCTTAAAATAGAAAACTCTTTAGATAGATTTTTACTCCAAAAGCGTTTTATTTAAATAAATTTGATAAAAATAAAAAAAAAATCAGATTTAAATGAAATTTTTTTTTTTTTTTAACCACTTCAGCCTAGAGCTGCACAATTCTGGCTAAAATGAGAATCACGATTTTTTTGCTTAGAGGATAGATCACGATTCTCTCGCGATTCTCGCGGCTTAACATCATCTTTCACATTAAAACAAAAAAAATTGTGCTAACTTTACTGCTTTACTGTTTTTTTTTTTTTTTTGTTTTTTTATTGAAGTGTATTTTTTCCCAAAAAATTGCGTTTGAAAGACCGCTGGGCAAATACAGCGTGGCATAAAATATTGCAGCAATTGCCATTTTATTCCCTAGGGTCTCTGCTAATTAATATATATATATATATATATATATATATATAATATATATATAATGTTTGGGGGTTCCAAGTAAATTTTGTTAGCAAAAAATATTGATTTTAACTTAAGAAAGAAGTGTCAGAAAAAGATTTAGGCCTCATTTACACGAGGCGGACTCCGTTTCCACGGAGCCCGCCTCGGTCTGCCGGCTCAGCGGGAGATCTCTCCGTTGATCTCCGCTGAGCCGGCGGATGACAGGTCCCTCTCTGCTCACTGAGGGGGGGGCTTGTGAGGCACCGCTGCTGCCTATGGAGGGATCAGATGAAAACGTACAGCATGTTCGTTTTCATCAGATCTCATCCGATCCGCCAGCGACGGATCTGGACGTAGGGCCATCCGTCTGCTTTTTGCAGATCGGACCGGGTTGGATGTCAGCACCATGGTAGTTCATTGAGAACTACAAGCCGACACCCACAAAGGTTGTTGGTACCTGTAGTTTTTTCATTAACAGAAGTCTGTGAATAAATTATGTGGCAGGGTGGGCAGGTGGAGCCCCACGTGGCTGCATTTTTTTTTTTTTTTTTCTAAATTAGAAAAAAAAAAGAGAGAAGATTCCCCCCCCCCCCCCCCGCTTGCTGTCACTAGAGGCAGTGGCTGCAGGAGTGGGAACATGTTACACCCTTAAACGGGTGGAACATGTAATCTGTTTCTAAAGGTGAATCCATCCTTTAAATAGCTCCACGTTAGGTAAATATGATCTTCAGGTATGTTATATTGAATTTGGCACATTCATGGCACCACAATGTAAAAGTGGCGCATTGTAGAACTTCCTAAATTTGGTGCACAAGTCGCTGTCAGAACCAAAAGTGTTGCGAATGCTTAATGAGTTTGGTGTAATTCTTTAACAAAAGGGAATAAATCCAGAAAAGTTACACAGCGTCTTTACTTAATTCCTCCATTGTGTTTGTCTATTGTTGTGACTTAGATGAGGGTCAAATCACATTTTATGACGCCTTACTGCAGAAAGCCCATTAATTGCAGATTCCTATACTTTTTCTTGCCACTGTATTTTGTTATGCTGTAAAATGATTAGAATTCCATTATTCCCAGTTTTGTGGATTCATTTGAAGTTAATATATCATATAGATTTGTGTTGCCTACTGAAAACTGAGAATATAATTTCTTTGGAAAGTCTGTGATTATAGATACACATCTTTCTCCAGGGTCTGGTAATATGTAGCTAGTTTCACTTTTAACAATCTTTCGCATCACCAGTATTCCATAGTTCTATATGCTCGTTTTTGTTTTTAATAGAGGAGAGGAAATATGCTTAACCGATCCTTCGATCCTCCCAGCACAAGACTGGTCTGTTACCCCCCCCCCCCACTCCAGTGGTCTTGAATAGTGGACTGTTCCTGACGTCATCATGCCTAGAGCAGGCTCTATAGACCAGGAACAGTCCACCACTGGACTGTGGGGGAGCACCATTTTCTAAAAGATTGGGTGAGTATGTGATTTCTTTTCACCCCTAGACAAAACGAGCAGTTGACCCCTGGAGTCAAAGGTACATTTGTAACTTAGTCCTCACTTTCTTCCAGGTGCAGCAGTCTTCCCAGTGCTTTATCAGCTGTGCAGTGTACGACAGCAAGGTGGTTCTCGAAAAATCCAGTATTATATGACTTCCCAACAGCTGATCCACCAAAGGAACCCCCAAAACGTCCCGTGTCATCTTTTTTCCGCTTTACCCGTCAGCAACGACCACAACTAATTAGGCAGTACCCTGGTAAGTTCTTGGATATGGTTTTAATAGAAATATCCTATTTCTGTAGTTCACACAATGCACTTTTGACTCATACAAGTTTGTATCAGACTTAAGCTTTCATAAGTTTACCTCCCATTAAAATGACATTTTGGTTGCACTTTACCTGTTAACATGTTTGCCCCCCTCAGTCTCTTCCTCTTTATGGCAGGTTAAAGTGGTTGTAAATGCTGAAGGTTTTTTACCTTCATGCATTATTTGCATGAAGGTAAAAAACCTTCAGTGTGCAGCTCCCCCCTCAGCCCCCCTAATACATACCTGAGCCCGATCTCGATCCAGCAATGTGCACAAGAGCAGCTGCTCTCCGGGGTCTCTTTCTCCTCATTGCCTAGGATGCAGCAGCAGGAGCCATGGGCTTCCTCTGCTGTTAATTACATCTTATGAGGAGGGCACAGGGGGCGGGTATGAGTCACGCTTTCTATGTCTTATGAACACAGCGAGCCGTGCTCAGGAGTGTGCATGCACTTGGCAGGGGCGAGGGGCCTATAGCGCTAGTGTGGGACCTGAGAAGAGGAGGATCTAAGCTGCTCTGTGCAAATCCCCTGCACGGAGCAGGTAAGTATGACATGTTTATTGAAAAAAATTGCCTTTACAAACATTTTAAGGTTTGGACTCGCTCCCTTTTGTCAGTGCCTGGAGAAGGCCAGTTTTGTGAGGTGACCTACCCCTTCTGTGGATTTTCCTAATCTGGTTGGATGTTTTCTGTCAGCAGTTTTTTGGCAATAAATAAATGTTCCTGCCTGTGGATGTAGCTGGCTAAATTTGCTTTTCTAAGCTGCTCAGCCGCAGAGGGAGCGGACAGGGATGCTGGGGCCTCTTCCGGCCAAGAATGCTGAAAGTGGTGGTGTTTACGCCAGAAGAACTTTTTGGAGTTCTCCACTGCACCCACTGCTGTGTTTTCCAAGGGCAGACAGCAGCTTTGGCAGTGACAGGCACCAGTGAAAAGGAGGGTAAGTCTGGAGTCGGTATCTTGTCTCCCAGCTTGATTGTGTAGTCTGCTGTCACGGCACTTTTTTCCTTCAGAGTTCACTGGGACCTGTCAGTAACACAGACTATCATTGTATGTGGGCTTCAAGGGTCCTGGCATGATTGGCCTTATTTTGATTGTTGGTGTGTGTTCTTGTTCAGGGCTTAAAGGGTTAGTTTACATGAGAAACCCATTTGTTACTCTGCTTGTTGCAAGCCTGGTCTTATTATTTTTCAACAACTTGATGATGGGCATTGATGGTGGATCTACAGTAACTTTTCTTACAGTATTAGTAGGAATTGCCATCTACTTTCTTAGTAGATCTTCATGGCAAATCTAGAGCTTTTTGGCCTTGTGTTTTTGACCTGCATATAATTTGTGACTGTGTTCACACAGCCTATGGTAGAGTAAATATTCACATTCCTGTTTGTTTGTGTAGAAACATGAGATATGGGGCATGGCACTGCACAAGTTAATGCATGATCTCTGTCTGTAGTATGAGAATTGACCTTTCCTGTGAAGAAACTACATATCCCACAATTTCTGGGCCTCGCAGGTTTGTATGGGTTAAGTCTTTCTTAGAGTTTTTTTTTTTTTTTTTTTGTGGGTATGTTTATTGATCTTTGTGTGTTCCCGCATGGCTGCCCTAACTAGGATATACAGCAGGGATACAGGATCTATTTAGGTTACTAATTGAAGAGGCTGCACTCAGTCGAGGCTCCTGTGTAAGCTGTTACTTTTGAGACATGCTGTGGGGTATGTCTAATCCTGTCTATGGCCATAAACGCAGCACTATGTGCTAAGTGGTTAGCACTTCTGTCTATCAGGGACGATGGTTTAAATCCCAACCATGGCACTACCTGCCTGGAGATTGCATGTTCTCCCTGTGCCTCCTTGAGTTTCCTCCGGGTATTCTGGTTTCCTCCCACACTCCAAAGACATGCTGGTAGGTTGATTGGCTCTTGTCTAAATTGGCCCAATTATGTGTATGTATGAATGTGAGTTAGTGAACTTAGATAATAAGCTCCTTGAGGGTAGGGACTGATGTATAAGTAAAGTGCTGTGTAAAATTGACAGCACTGTATACATTGCATCCGGAAAGTATTCACAGCGCTTCACTTTTTCCACATTTTGTTATCTTACAGCTTTATTCCAAAATGGATTAAATTCATTATTTTCCTAAAAATTTTACAAACAATACCAAATAAATAACAACGTGGAAGAAGTTTGTTTGAAATCTTTGCAGATTAATTAAAAATAAAAAACGAAAAAAAATCACATATACATACAGTAAGTATTTAGAGCCTTTGCTCAATACTTTGTTGAAGCACCTTTGGCACCAATTACAGCCTCATGTCTTTTTAAGTATGATGCTACAAGCTTGGCAGGCCTATTTTTGGGCAGTTTCTCCCATTCTTCTTTGCAGGACCTCTCAAGCTCCATCAGATTGGATGGAGAGTGTCGGTGCACAGCCATATTTTTAGATCTCTCCAGAGTTGTTCAATCAAGTTCAAGTCTGGGCTCTGATTGGGCCACTCAAGAACATTCAAAGAGTTGTCCCATAGCCACTCCTTTGTTATCTTGACTGTGTGCTTTGGGTCGTTGTTCTGTTGGAAGATAAACCGCCCCACTCTGTGGTCCAGAGTGCTCTGGAGCAGGTTTTCATCAAGGATGTCTCTGTACATTGCTGCATTCATCTTTCCCTCAATCCTGACTAGTCTCCCAGTTCCTGCCGCTGAAAAACATCCCCACAGCATGATGCTGCCACCACCATGCTTCACTGTAGGGATGGTATTGGCCGGGTGATGAGTGGTGCCTGGTTTCCTCCAGACATGACGCTTGCCATTCAGTCCAAAGAGTTCAATCTTTGTTTCGTCAGACCAGAGTATTTTTTTTTTTTTTCTCATGGTCTGAGAGTCCTTTAGGTGCCTTTTGGCAAACTCCAGGCAGGCTGTCATGTGCCTTCTACTGAGCAGTGGCTTACGTCTGGCCACTCTACCATGCAGGCCTGATTGGTGGAGTGCTGCAGAGATCGATGTGCTTCTGGAAGGTCCTCCTCTGTCCATGGAGAAATGCTGGAGCTCTGTCAGAGTGATCATCGGGTTCTTGGTCACCTCCCTGACTAGGGCCCTTCTCCCCCTATCGCTCAGCTTAGACAGGCGGCACGCTTTAGGAAGAGTCCTGGTGGTTCCAAATGTCTTCCATTTACGGATGATGGAGGCCGCTGTGCTCATTGGGACATTCAATGCTGCAGAAATTTTTCTGTACCCTTCCCCAGATCTGTGCCTCAATACAATCCTGTCTCGGAGGTCTACAGACAATTCCTTGGACTTCATGGCTTGGTTTGTGCTCTGATATGCACTGTTAACTGTGGGACCTTATATAGACAGGTGTGTGCCTTTCCAAATCATGTCCAATCAACTGAATTTACCACAGGTGGACCAAAATCAAGTTGTATAAACATTTCAAGGATGATCAGTGAAAACAGGATGCACCTGAGCTCAATTTTGAGTGTCATGGTAAAGGCTGTCAATACTTATGTACGTGTGAATTTTTTCGTTTTTTATTTTTTAATAAATTTGCAAAGATTTCAAACAAACTTCTTTCACGTTGTCATTATGATAAATGTGAATAAAGTCCCTTGCACTATCAAATTGAATATGCTACATAGTGTGTAATGATCAAATTAAATTGCAGCTTGATCTAAAGTGTATAGATGCACTAAAATTGGTATAAAATAAATATATGATCAGCGCAATGTGTTACTATATATGATGATGAAAAATGATACTAATGCACTGTGTGAATAAATATATATTAAAAAAAATATTTAAAAAACGCTATATGAATATAGCTGTGCAACAACGACCTATTATACTGTGCAAAAACGCATGTGCAAATGAAAATGATTAGGGTGCAAAATACATCAAATACAAATAAAGAATTCTGTGTAAATCCAGTATATCAATGGGATAAATAATATAATCTAAGTGAATATATGTGATATCAAATAAATAAATCTCACATTTTCTCACTGCTGCAACAATGAAACAGTGATATAAGAGTCCATTCAATAAATCCACACATAAAAAGTTAATAAAAAGTCAATGGAAGAAAGTGCTTGAATAAAGTGCAAAAGGTGCTTCAAAGGTGCTCATTAAAAAAATTCTCAATGTGCCAATCTTCGTGTGCATCACTCAGTGCTCACTGGACTCTTACTTCGATGTGGATGATAAAAAGCGGTGAGTATGAGCATAGCTGGAGACCTTTCCGGGATGCAGTGATGGTGGATAACCCTCTCAGAGCACTGTATGCTAAATGATGGCTTTGGATTAATCCATACGGACGTTCACACTCAGCGAATATATGTGGGGGATGAAAGAAAATCTCCCATAGCACAATATTGTATAAACTCACTGATTTATTAAACAGCCAAATGGGCACTTACAACAAAACAAGTTAAAAACAGCAGATCTGTAATGTTAAACGGCGTTACAGGCGCCTCTTACGTCACTTCCGGTCTTACATGGTTCGGTCACTCCCTATGCATTACGTCACACCACGTGACTTCCTCAGGAGATCCGGATTGGTTAGACCCCAAGTCAATTTATGGGAAAGGACAGGAAGTGTTCCGTCGGCCATTTTGTTGGAAACATGTCTCCAACATGGGCGCGGCCATTTTTGGTTGGTTTAAAAAACAATGTATTACTATGTGTAGTGGTAGCGGCGGCCATGTAGTTGGTAGGTAAACAAACCAACAAGCATTATGCTGAAGGAATACTTCCTGTCCTTTTTCCATAAATTGACTTGGGCTCTAACCAATCCGGATCCCCTGAGGAAGTCACGTGGTATGACGTAATGCATAGGGAGTGACCGGACCACGTAAGATCGGAAGTGACGTAAGAGGCGCCTGTAACGCTGTTTAACATTACAGATCTGCTGTTTTTAACTTGTTTTGTTGTAAGTGCCCATTTGGCTTTTTAATAAATCAGTGAGTTTATACAATATTGCACTATGGGAGATTTTCTTTCATCCCCCACATATATTCCCGGAGTGTGAACGTCCGTATGGATTAATCCAAAGCCATCATTTAGCATACAGTGCTCTGAGAGGGGTATCCACCATCACTGCATCCCGGAAAGTTCTCCAGCTATACTCATCCTCCCTGCCATTTATCATCCACATGGAGGTAAGAGTCCAGCGAGCACTGAGTGATGCACACGAAGATTGGCACATTGACAATTTTTTTTGATGAGCACCTTTTGCACTTTATTCAAACACTTTCTTCCATTGACCTTTTATCAACTTTTTATGTGTGGATTTATTGAATGGACTCTTATATCACTCTTGCAGCAGTGAGAAAATGTGAGATTTGTTTGATTGATATCACATATATTCACTTAGATTATATTATTTATCCCATTGATTTACACGGAATTCTTTATTTGTATTTGATGTATTTTGCACGTTGTCATTATGATGTATTCTTTGTGGAATTTTGAGAAAAATAATGAATTTAATTTAATTTGCAATAAGGTTGCAACGTAACAAAATGTGGAAAAAGTGAAGCATTGTGAATACTTTCCAGATGCACTGTAAGTACCTGTAATAAATATTGATAATAATAAGACGGTTAAATTAGACCATCTTCTGATCTGAGCTACAGTAAGTCACAGTTAGAAACAGTAGTAGACTGTGTGTTCAAAGATTCAGGCCCCATTCACACTTTGTGATTTAGCTGCTTGTACATACACAGGGCAGATACAATATAAATATATATATATATATATATATATATATATATATATATATATATATATATATATATATATATATATATATATATATACACTTTATAGGCAGATACTTTACACAGAGCCGAAGCTCTGAATGAACATCCTGCACTGATTTTTAATTCATAATAGTGACGGATCACTCAGGGAGGTCTGGGCCCTGTACTGGCTATGGAGCGCGGCGCAATGCCAGGCTCCTGCAGATTCTATGAGTGTGATGATTACTTCCATTGAGAAGTACAATTCCATCTGCTGCAGTGGAAGACGAGACTTGTAGTTTACTCGTACAAAGATCTTTGTGAATGAATGACATGGTTGCGCAGGTGAATGCTGAGCGGTTTATGCTTATGTTATAGCACAGATTTTCTATGCAATATTTATGGCCAGTGAATCTATATCTTGCATTCTTATTATCAGTGTAGCTCACTTCCAAATGCTGGCCATACAATATACAATTTTCTTATTCAAATTCCTGTAGATTTGCCTTCAACTATGTAGTGCAAGGGCCTGTAGGATTGCATACTAATTGAGTGTTTAGGTCTGGCCTCATATTATATGGATTTGGGAAATTTTAAAGAAAATTGTACAAGAAAATTGAATAATGCATGGACGGCTTTAGAAGCTGCTAATTTTAATATTTTTTCTGGAACTAAAATGTTTAAATAGTGGGATATCTCAATCACTCTGACACACCCATAAGACAAACCACACAAATGTAAGTTGTCAGTAAATATATTGAACAATATTTTAGACAATAAGTTGTAAAAGTATACAATTTTTATATTTTTCAACCCAAACTACACTAAAACAAGACAGAAGTTTGGGCTCAGATATACAAGAAATGTAATGTAAAATAAAGCTATATCAAAACCACCAAAAGTCTTAAAGGAGTTGTAAAGTCAGAAGATTTTTTATCTTAATGCATTCTATGCATTAAAATGCTTTTATACCCTTTTTTTCTTTATCGTACATCACGGGACACAGAGCCATAGTAGTTACTATGTGGCTTAATGGCCACCTTCAGGTGATGGACACCGGCACACCCTAAGACAGGAAGTCCACTTCCTATATAACCCCTCCCACTACTGGAAGTACCTCAGTTTTTTCGCCGGTGTTGGTCACGAGTAAAGATGTGCTGTGCTGAGCTCCACTGGAATATTCCTTGCTGGAGCAGGCTATGCAACCGGATCCATTCAAAGTGTCTTTTTAGGCTGAATTGAATGGTACCCGGGCGTCATGGCGGAAGAAACAAGGTTTAACCCATAACGCTTCTCTGTTTAGAGAGCTGGACCCCGGGATCCAGTGCTTTGATTTTTTTCAGCCATAAAGTTTTCCTGGCAGGGTGCTTTACGGGTCCAGGAGTGTGGATCCCCCGATAGAAAGGGGCCCCGGTTCCTGAAGGTTTTTTAACAGAGCCCACTGTGAGGGGTGAAGATTGGATCTGTTGGATTTGCCACAGAATCTCTGCACGGGAAAGGTAAGTGAAGATTTCTAACGGCCTACCTGTAAAATGCTTTTCTTGGAGTACATCACGGGACACAGAGGTCCCTCTCCTCTTCTAATACACGTATGTTGCTTTACTACAAAAACTGAGGTACTCCCAGTAGTGGGAGGGGTTATATAGGGAGCGGACTTTCTGTCTTAGGGTGTGCCAGTGTCCATCAGCTGAAGGTGGCCTATAACCCACATAAAAACTACTGTGGCTCTGTGTCCCGTGATGTACTCCAAGAAAAGGATTTTAAAATTCTATTTTTTTTTTTTTTACCTACAGGTAAGCCTATAATAAGGCTTACCTGTAGGTAAAATGAATATCTCCTAAACCTGTACGGTTTAGGAGATATTCACTTTGCATGCAGCCACTGAAGTCAGCGGCGCATGCACTGTGAAGGTCCGGCAGACATTGCCGGAAAGAAGTCTCCCGCGCACATGCGCAGGAGTGACGTTATCGCGGCTCCGGCCACTCGCAGTGCTGGAGCCGCGAACCCGGAAGACACGCCGAGGGGGAAATGTCAGCTCCCACGGCGGTGACAGGGATCAGATGCCGACGCCTCGTTCTAAGGTAAGTATTTCATAATGAGCTAGTATGCGGTGCATACTAGCTCATGCTTTTGCCTTACAGGTTAAAAAAAAAATATATATATATATATATATAAAAAATGTGTGCGGGTATATAACCGCTTTAAGATAAGGAGGCTGCTGCACACAAAAGGCTTTTTAATACTTACCAGAGCCCCATCTCTGTCCAGCGATGTCCATGAGTGTCTCGGCCGTCTGAGACTCTCTCCTGATTGGCCGAGACACAGCAGTGGTGCCATTGACTCCTGCTGCTGTCAACCAATCAGGAGAGAGAGGGGTCGAGGCTGAACGGCAGCTCCGTGTCTGAATGGGCACACGAAGCTGCAGCTCAGCTCGGGTGCCCCCATAGCAAGCTGCTTGCTGTGGGGGCACTCGACAGGAGGCAGGGGTCAGGAGGATGCAGGCTGCCCTGTGCAAATCCACTGCATAGGGCAGGTAAGTATCACATGTTTGTTATTTAAAAAAAAAAGACTTTACAATCACTTTGAAGTCCAACTCCGTGCAACTGAAAAATGATGTCTTGCAGCGGGCTGTGCCAGCACTGCAAGGGTGTCATTGCTAATTGGGTATAGGGGAACAATAAATCCCAGCATTTTAGTTGGGCTTTTTTTTTTTTTTTTTTTTTTTTTAAAAAGAACCTTTTAATAATACTGATCAATTTTCTAGAAGGACTTATTTTTAAAGTCTGCAATGATGGGTTTCTTGTTCCTGATGGGGGAGGTATCTATCTCTCACGTGCGGTCTTGGAAGACTATTGGAAATATTTACCAGTTAACTATAACTCTGGTTTTCCATTTCAATAAATCGAGCACAGGGTCCCTTACTTCAGTGTACTTCACACTTAGAGAACCTGTCTGAATTACTTTGTTTAATGTAAAGTTAAGGTACTGCAGGGCAAATATCTCCTAGCAATATTTTGACCATGTAAGGTGCTTCCTTCCCTCATTCACAAATGAATACTAATTGCTACTGGGTGCCAGCATCTTTTGGGTGATAACGGCAGCCTTAGCTGCCACTAATCTACCTCCTATGGAAAGCTGTTATGGAGTCTCAGCCTTATTCTGTCCTGTACTGGTATTCCTCTTAAAGCTGGTCTCTGTGTTTTAATGAAGTTTAGTTTGTTTGGACCAAGCTGGTTTAAACAAACTATTTAGTTCACTAAGGGCTTTTTCACACTTGACTAAATTTCTGATGCTAAACAAATGCTCCTATAGCGTTCGTATGGGCACTAGACTGGCATCAATGAGCTTTAGTTATGGGCATTTTACAAGCATTAATGACTAGTTAAAAAGGCTCCCGAAACATCCTATGCACAGTTTTGAAGTGTTTAAAACGGGTCCACAGATGCCTGTTTTTAAATGGGAAGTGACAGTACAGGAAATTAAACAAATTTTAACGTCCCACAACCGCGCCGAAAATGCCAGCCAGAGCATTTACAAAGTGTTACCATAGACTTGAATGGGAGGCATTGAAAGGCTTCAAACCCCTCGTGACAATTCAATTTTGAAGTGATGCTAATGCTCTATGTTTTGATAATGTGAATAGCACTGTGTGCTGTTCTTTTTATCATTTGGATAGGCGTTTGAGGGGTGTTTTTAGCGCCCCTCAAACGCCTGCTTTTAGTTCCAGTGTGAACTTCACCTAGTAGCTGCAGAGGCTGTGTGCGCTGTATAAACTGTAGGTAGCTTCAGCTACACACATTATACAGCAATGTGCTCTGACAGTGGATTGGGAACTTCCCATGCTGCTCCCCAGAGCAAAATCAAGTTGAGCTGAGCACTGCTCAGCCATTCTCAGGAAGCTTTGTATTCTATAAATGAATACAAAGCTTTTGCTGATTGGCTGAAGCAGAGAGGTGGGCAGATTTCAATATTCATATAATTTATAGAATACAGAGCTCCATGTGAAATGGCTGAGCAGCAACTCAATTTTTTCCTGGGAATGCCGGGACACAGCGCTCTATATTGTACTTAGCTGAGGCTGCAATACAGTTCATATTGCTCTGACAACCGCTGCATCTGTTAGGTAAAGTGGTTGTAAACCCTTTACAACCACTTTTTACTACAGGTAGGCCTATAATAAAGCTTACCTGTATCAGCATGTGCAGACGTCATCGGCACACTAAAGCAACGGCAGGTTTGTGCCATTGTTTCAGCTGATGTGCCGTTACTGGCGGCTCCCACGTGCATGCGAGGGAGTGGCGTCATCGCGGCTCCGGCCATTCACAGCGTCGGAGCCTGCAATACCCAGAAGTAACTCAGAGCGCTTTGATCTAATGTAAGTATATCATACTATGCATACTAGCTCATTATGCCTTTTTGTCTTGCAGGTTTTTTTTTTTTTTTTTTCTCCGTGGGTTTACAACCACTTTAAGTAAATGGTTTGTTTGGACCAGCTTGGTCCAAGCAAACTATTTAAACTTCACTAAAACACAGGGATCAGTTTTAAGTTAGTTAACAGGCAAATGAGCTGTTTAACCACTTCCATACAGGGCATTTTCACCCCCTTCCTGGCCAAGCCAATTTTCAGCTTTCAGCGCTGTCACACTTTGAATAACAATTGCGCGGTCATACATCACTGTACACAAATGAAATTTTTATCATGTTTTCCCCACTAATAGAGCTTTCTTTTGGTGGTATTTGATCACCTCTGTGGTTTTTATTTCTTGTGGTTTTTTACTTTTTTGCTATAATAAATATCCAATTTTTTTTTTTTTAAACAAATTTTTTCCTCAGTTTAGGCCGATATGTATTCTTCTACATATTTTTGGTGAAAAATATAGCAATAAGTGTATATTTATTGGTTTGCGCAAAAGTTATAGCGTCTACAAAATAAGGGGATAGTTTTATAGCATATTTATTTTTATTTTTTTTTACTTGTAATGGCGGCGATCTGTGTTTTTTATTGTGACTGCGATATTGCGGCAGACATATCGGACACTTTTGACACATTTTTGGGACCATTCACATTTATACAGCGATCCATGCTATAAAAATGCATTGATTACTGTATAAATGTGACTGGCAATGAAGGGGTTAACCAGGAGGGGGCGCTGTAGGGTTAATCGTGTTGCTAGAGAGTGATTCTAACTGTGGGGGGAGGGGACTCACAAGGGGAGGAGACCAATCGGTGTTCCTCTGTACAAGTAACACACCATCGGTCTCCTCCCATCTGACAGGACGTGGATCTGTGTATTTACACACAGATCCACGGTCCTGCTCGGTTACCGGGCAATCGCGGGTGCCCGACGGACATCGCGGCCGCCGGGCACACGCACCCTGGGGGACCTGGAAGGGACGGCGGCCCAGGATAACAGCTGCACCGTTCCGCCGTCATATGACGGTGGGCGGGCAGCAAGTGGTTAAAAGATTGTAAAGCAAAGAGGAACAAATGGATTTCAGAAAGCATATATGCAAAGAAGGAAGGAATGGTGATGTCAGGTTTTCTTAAAGAGTTAAACCCAAAAGCAAACATTATTATTTTGCAGCTTACCAATTCTTAAATGTGGTGGCTGCTTTGGTTTTCTTTTTTTAGGCTTTCTTTTCCTTTATTTTCATTTGGTGATCCAGCCAGTAAGCCTGTTTTTCAACACAACAAGCCCTCTTTTAGATGTAGCAGTTACAAGGTTGAGACAAACCATTTACAGAGACAGTGGTGCCTATAGTGATCAGCTTTTATTTATTTGTAAAGGTATGTTAAATCTATATCCCTAAAGGGGAAAAAAATTGCTGTAGCTGCTTTCTAAAGTGTGAGCTGGAGTTTGGCTTTAATTTGTTTAGTGTATCTAAATCTGCTAGTTCATCTAACACTCCCCTCCCCTTTAGATGTACAATGCTGCTGTCAAAAGGTGCCCTGTTCTCCTTCATCCAGATTGGGGGCACGCTAATACAGGAGGTGTGTTACTGGCCAGATCACCAGGTGAAAACGGAGAAAAAAAGGCAAAAAAATAAATAAAAACAAATTCAGCCATCACATCTAATGACTGGTAAGCTGCAATGTATTACATTTTTTGTTTTTGTTATATATATATATATATATATATATACACAGTGGAGACAGAAAGTATTCAGACACCCTTAAATTTTTCACTCTTTGTTATATTGCAGCCATTTGCTAAAATCATTTGCATTAATTTTTTTCCTCATTAGTGTACACACAGCACAACATATTGACAGAAAAACACAGAATCGTTCACATTTTTGCAGATTTATTAAAAAAGAAAAACAAATATCACATGGTCCTAAGTATTCAGACCCTTTGCTCAGTATTTAGTAGAAGCACCCTTTTGATCTAATACAGCCATGAGTCTTTTTGGGAAAGATGCAACAAGTTTTTCACACCTGGATTTGGGGATCCTCTGCCATTCCTCCTTGCAGATCCTCTCCAGTTCTGCCAGGTTGGATGGTAAACGTTGGTGGACAGCCATTTTTAGGTCTCTCCAGAGAGGCTTAATTGGGTTTAAGTCAGGGCTCTGGCTGGGCCATTCAAGAACAGTCATGGAGTTGTTGTGAAGCCACGTTATTTTAGCTGTGTGCCTATGGTCATTGTCTTGTTGGAAGGTTAACCTTCGGCCCAGTCTGAGGTCCTAAGCACTCTGACCTGTACTTGGCCGCATTCATCTTTCCCTCGATTGCAACCAGTCGTCCTGTCCCTGCAGCTGTAAAACACCCCCACAGCATGATGCTGCCACCACCATGCTTCACTGTTAGGACTGTATTGGACAGGTGATGAGCAGTGCCTGGTTTTCTCCACACATACCGCTTAGAATTAAGGCCAAAAAGTTCTATCTTGGTCTCATCAGACCAGAGAATCTTATTTCGCACCATCTTGGAGTGCTTCAGGCGTTTTTTAGCAAACTCCATGCGGGCTTTCATGTGTCTTGCACTGAGAAGAGGCTTCCGTCGGGCCACTCTGCCATAAAGCCCCGACTGGTGGAGGGCTGCAGTGATGGTTGACTTTCTACAACTTTCTCCCATCTCCCGACTGCATCTCTGGAGCTCAGCCACAGTGATCTTTTGGGTTCTTCTGTACCTCTCTCACCAAGGCTCTTCTCCCCCGATAGCTCAGTTTGGCCGGACGGCCAGCTCTAGGAAGGGTTCTGGTCGTCCCAAACGTCTTCCATTTAAGGATTATGGAGGCCACTGTGCTCTTAGGAACCTTAAGTGCAGCAGAAATTTTTTGTAACCTTGGCCAGATCTGTGCCTTGCCACAATTCTGTCTCTGAGCTCGTCAGGCAGTTCCTTTGACCTCATGATTCTCATTTGCTCTGACATGCACTGTGAGCTGTAAGGTCTTATATAGACAGGTGTGTGGCTTTCCTAATCAAGTCCAATCAGTATAATCAAACACAGCTGGACTCAAATGAAGGTGTAGAACCATCTCAGGCTGTGTTCACCCTGGTGCGATATGACAGCCATCCTACTTTGGATCCGACTTTACCCTGCGACATGAAGCCGGCATGCGTCCGACTTTCAATGAATGGGGATCCGTCTTGGATCCCCGTCAATGCCCGGCACTGTGTTTGGTATGAATCTTGAGGAGGAACTCCGTGCCAAATTTTAAATAAAAAAAAAAACGGCATGGGTTCCCCCTCCAGGGCATACCAGGCCCTTGGGTCTGGTATGGACCTTAAGGGGAACCCCCCTACGCCAAAAAAACGGCGTGGGGGTCCCCCCCAAAATCCATACCAGACCCTTATCCGAGCAGGCAGCCCGGCCGGTCAGGAATGGGGGTGGGAACGAGCGAGCGCCCCCCCCCCCCCCCTCCTGAACAGTACCAGGCCCTGCGGGCCCCCCCACCCCAAAGCACCTTGTCCCCATGTTGATGAGGACAAGGGCCTCTTCCCGACAACCCTGGCCGTTTGGTTGTCGGGTTCTGCAGGCAAGGGGCTTATCGGAATCTGGGCGCCCCCTTTAATAAGAGGGCCCCCAGATCCCGGCCCCCCACCCTATGTGAATGAGTATGGGGTACATGGTACCCCTACTCATTCACCTAGGGAAAAAGTGTCAATAAAAAAAACACACTACACAGGTTTTTAAAGTACTTTATTAGGCAGCTCCGGGTCTTCTTCCGGCTTCGGGGGTCTTCTTCCGACTTCGGGGGTCTCTCCGGTGTCCTGATCTTCTGCCGGCTCCTCCACTATCTTCTGCGGCTCTTTTGCTAGCGGTGGCCCGGACTTCTGCCTTCTGCCTTCTTCCCTCTTCCGATGTTGACACAACGCTCTCTCCGGCTGGAATGCTCTCTGGGCGCTCCGCAATGGACTTATATAGGCGGTGACCCTGCCCCCTTATGCCGTCACAGTCCCTGGGCATGCTGGGACTGTGACGTTTTAGGGGGCATGGTCACTGGGTGATGTTGACCACGCCCCCTTATGACGGCACAGTCCCAGCATGCCCCGGGACAGTGACCTTATAAGGGGGCGGGGTCACCGCCGATATAAGTCCATCGCGGAGCGCACAGAGAGCATTCCAGCAGGAGAGAGCCTTGTGTCAACATGGGAAGAAGGTAGAAGGCAGAAGTCCGGGCCACCGCTAGCAAAAGAGCCGCAGAAGATCAGGACACCGGAGAGACCCCTGAAGTCGGAAGAAGACCCCTGCCCTAAAGCACCCACCCCCCATGTTGAGGGCATGCGGCCTGGTATGGTTCGGGGGGGGGGGGGGGGCTCACTCGTCCCCACCCCCATTCCTGACCGGCCGGGCTGCGTGCTCGGATAAGGGTCTGGTATGGATTTTGGGGGGGGACCCCCACGCCGTTTTTTCGGCGTAGGGGGGTTCCCCTTGAGGTCCATACCAGACCCAAGGGCCTGGTATGCTCTTGGAGAGGAAACCCATGCCGTTTTTTTATTTAAAATTTGTCGCGGAGTTCCCCCTCAAGATCATCTGAGCACAAGTCGCATGCCGAAGTCGGATCATGCAAGACAGCGATCCGACTTTGATCCGACTTCAATGATAGTCAGTGGGCTGAAGTAGGATCAAAGTCGGACCAAAGTAGTACAGGGGGCATTTCTAAAGTAGGAACGACTTGTGTCGGACCAGTTAGGACGGCTCCCATAGGGAAACATTGAATTTCACACATCATGCGACATATGAGCTCTCAATGTTGGAGCGTTTGTCGGACCAGTGTGAACCCAGCCTCAAGGATGATCAGAAGAAATAGACAGCACCTGAGGTAAATATGAGTGTCACAGCAAAGGGTCTAAATACTTAGGACCATGTGATATTTCAGTTTTTTTTTCAGCCCCGGAAGAATTTACCCCCTTCCTGACCAGAGCACTTTTTGCGATTCGGCACTGCGTCGCTTTAACTGACAATTGCGCGGTTGTGCGACGTGGCTCCCAAACAAAATTTACGTCCTTTTTTTCCCACAAATAGAGCTTTCTTTTGGTGGTATTTGATCGCCTCTGCGGTTTTTATTTTTTGCGCTATAAACAAAAATAGAGCGACAATTTAGAAAAAAAAAAACACATTATTTTTTACTTTTTGCTATAATAAATATCCCCCAAAAATATATAAAAAAACTATTTTTTTTCTCAGTTTAGGCCGATACGTATTCTTCTACATATTTTTGGTAAAAAAAATCCCAATAAGCGATTATTGATCGGTTTGCGCAAAAGTTATAGCGCTTACAACATAGGGGATAGTTTTATGGCATTTTTATTAATATATATATATTTTTTTTAAATGGCGGCGATCAGCGATTCTTATCGTGACTGCGACATTATGGCGGACACATCGGACATTTTTGACACATTTTTGGGACCATTGTCATTTATACAGCAATCAGTGCTATAAAAATGCACTGATTCCTGTGTAAATGACACTGGCAGTGAAGGGGTTAACCACTAGGGGGCGGGGAGGGGTTAAATCAGTACTAGGGAGTGATTACTAACTGTCAGGGGGATGGGCTGTGAGTGTGACGTCACTGATCTCTGCTCCGATGACAGGGAGCAGAGATCGAGTGACACTGTCACTAGGCAGAACGGGGAGATGCTGTTTACATCAGCATCTCCCCGTTCTTCCTCCCCGTGAGGCGATCGCGGGTATCCCCGCGGCGATCGAGTCCGCGGGACCTGCGACCCGACTCACGGAGCTCACTGGCCGCCTCTTAAAGGGCAATGTACAGGTACGTGATTTTGCCTGTACGAGCCCTTCTGCCGCAGTATATCTGCGTGAGGCGGTCGGCAAGCGGTTAATAAATCTGCAAAAATGTCAACAATTCTGTGTTTTTCTGTCAATATGGGGCGCTGTGTGTACATTAATGAGGAAAAAATGAACTTAAATGATTTTAGCAAATGGCTGCAATATAACAAAGAAAAATTTTAAGGGGGTCTGATTACTTTTCGTCCCCACTGTATATTTGTCAAAGGATAACTCCACTTTCATGGAAAAAAATATAACAAATGAAAGAAATAATATAGCATATACAATTGCTTGACAATCCATATTGTGTTCAATTATTATTAAGAATGCCCCCAGAAATGTAATTTCCTACTTGTGTGACTGGCTCACTAAATTTCCAAGGAGTCTGCAGTGCTGCACTAAGATGCAAGTCAAATTTTAGGCATCCTCTGCAATAGAATTTCAGTTTAAGGGCCCATTCACACCACACGTGCATAAAAACTGATGGAAAAACTGTGCAGATTTCACTTGCAGAGACACGAGTTAACATCAGTTTCTCATCAATTATGTGTGTTTCAGTGAGTTTTTATGCACGTTGACATCAATTTTCATGCATGTGCCCTTGCAGAACACTGACCTCTCTGCACCATGGTGTTAGCAAGGCCTTAAAGAGATATACTCCCAAAGGGTTAAATGCTTCTAAAGAGATGCAGACACTGCAGCTTTCTTTATTAAAACACTGAGAGGGCACCATGTGATTAACATGAATCATTCTATGCAATCTAGGGCTGCAACTAACGATTATTTTCATAATCAATTAGTTGGCCGATTATTGTTTCGATTAATTGGTTAATAATCTTAAAAAAAAGTGTGGTGTATAATTTAGTTAATATGTAGTTTTAAAAAAAGGCAATTTATTCTTAAATATCTCTATGCAGTGGTAAATATAAATAACCAACTATATGGTTAGGGAGCAAAATATGTAATCCACTCAGAGAATAACAGACAGAAGAGATATACTGTATATACTGTTAGAGAAGATATACTGTATATACTATTAGAAGAGATGTACTGTGTATACTATTAGAGGAGATATACTGTATATACTATTAGAAGAGATGTACTGTGTATACTATTAGAGGAGATGTACTGTGTATACTATTAGAGGAGATGTACTGTATATACTATTAGAGGAGATATGCTGTATATACTATTAGAAGAGATATACTATTAGAGGAGATGTACGGTATATACTATTAGAAGAGATATACTGTATATACTATTAGAGGAGATATACTGTATATACTATTAGAGGAGATATACTATTAGGGGAGACATACTGTATATACTATTAGGTAGAGCTGCACAATTAATCGTTAAAAAATCGTGATCTCGATTCACCTCCCCTGACAATCTCTCCTGCTGAGTTTGCCGATTCTTTCATATAAACAAGTGGAGAGATTATCTGTTCACTCAGCTGTCAAAAGAAAACATCCAGGCAGTCTGCCAAGTTTAGAACTTGAAACATTGTATCTAACTTCCTTCTTAGATCAAAGGGATAAACTTCTCTGTGTAAACAAATAACCTAGGCAATCTGCCAAGCTTTAATCAAGGTGTAAATGCAGGAAGTTTAACCACTTAAAGTCTAAATCTTTTTCTGACACTTCTTTCTTAAGTTAAAATCAATATTTTTTGCTAAAAAAAATTACTTGGAACCCCCAAACATTAGAGATTATATATATATATATATATATATATATATATATATATATATATATATATATTTAGCAGAGACCCTAGGGAATAAAATGGCAATTGCTGCAATATTTTATGTTACACTGTATTTGCCCAGCGGTCTTTCAAATGCAATTTTTTGGGAGAAAATACACTTCAATAAATTAAAAAAAACGAAACAGTAAAGTTAGCACAATTTTTTTGTTTTAATGTGAAAGATGATGTTACGCCGTGAGAATCGTGAGAGAATCGTGATCTATCCTCTAAGCAAAAAAATCGTGATTCTCATTTTAGCCAGAATCGTGCAGCTGTACTATTAGGGGTGATATGCTTATATACTATTAAAGGGTGAATCTGGTAACTAACATCAGATTCAGAGATCAAATTTTTTTTATTTAAAAAACAATGTCTTCCTTCAAAAAAAAAATGTCATTTTAAGAACGTTTGTTTGATTTTCTAATGCCGCGTACACATGGTCAGACTTTTCGACCAGACTTGTCCGACGGACCAAATCTGGCGGACAATCCGATCGTGTGTGGGCTTCAGCGGACCTTTCCAATCGCAAATCTGACGAACTTTAGATTTGGAACTTGCTTCAAATCCTTACGTCGTAACTCCGCCGGACCCAGAAATCCGCTCGTCTGTATGCTAGTCCGACGGACAAAAACACACGCTAGGGCAACTATTGGCTACTGGCTATCAACTTCCTTATTTTAGTCCGGTGTACGTCATCACATACGAATCCGTCGGACTTTGGTGTGATCGTGTGTACGCAAGTCCGGTCGTTAGAAAGTCTGTTGAAAGTCCGTCGAAGGTCTGTCGGACAGGCTGTCGGACTTTTGTAGCTGAAAAGTCCTACCGTGTGTATGCGGCATAATAGTTAGTGGGGTCAAATCGACATTCATTTTCAACCACAGTTACGGGAAAATTTGGAAATAGAAAACTTCTTGGTCAAAGGAATTTTCAGACAGTGTACGTGGTTTTCGTTCAGAAATGACATTAATTTTAAAGACAGAATGTTAAAAACAAGTGAAAATTTCAAACATTCTTTCATTTAGCCAATGTACAAAGATTTTTCGTCTGAATATTCTCGTCTGAAAATTGATCCATGTGACCAGCATAAGGCTCGGTTCACACCTATGCAGTTTGCTTTTGATCTGTCTCTGCAGTGCTTTTTGCTGTGTGTTTTGATTTTTGCACACATGATTTTGCTGCGATTTGCGTTTTTGCATTTTTTTTGGCCAATTTGTTGTTGGGCAGATTAAAAAAACACAAACACAAATTGCTGCAAAAAACGCATTACATGCTTTTCTGCAGCTTCTCCATTGAAGTATATTGAACCAAAAAAGCACCGTTTTGCGTTAAAAAAAAAGTCACTGACCCTTTCCAAATACGCAGCGGCTGAAAAAAGCATAGATGTGAATGGGTCCCATAGGAAATCATGTAAATAAACTGTGATGCGTTTCTGCAAAAAGCACCAAAAAACACATAGATGTGACTCAGGTCTAAGACGTTTAGTAACATAATGGGGTTAAAAAAAACTAAAATTAGCCCTTTATAGTACCAAAAAAAGCAGATAATCACTACTGTAAGGGGTTCATTTTTTTTTTCTGTAGACCTGTGAAAGTAATATTTACAGTAGCGATTTGTTCTTTTTGTACTATAAAAGCCTAATTTTAGTTCTTTTTTAACCCCATTATGTTACTGGCCGATTAATCGATTATGAAAATAGTAATCGATTAATTTCATAATCGATTAGTTGTCGATTATTCGATTAGTTGTTTCAGCCCTAATGCAATCGTAAAATCTTATGATACTTCGGTAATCGGCATTCCCTAACCAACAGGCCTTATAATTTGTAACAGGGATATCCCAGGAGGTTGCAGGTGACTGAAGGAACATCACTTTTGCTTCAGTGACAAAGGTGGAAGTGGAATGTGAAAAATTGGCTATTTACTAAACTAAGAGAAAGTGCCTGATGAACAGTTTGGGTAAAGATGAAAAGTCCACTCTAGTGTTATATTAGGGATTTCCACAGAGTTATATATTTATTTTTGTTCATGTGCGGTCATTTTAAGCTTGTTCAATGTATTTGTATTTTTATTATTTATAGAGGCATCAATGATTGAACTTGCCAAGATTATTGGGAATGAATGGAGAGCACTTTCAGAAGCTGAAAGACAAGTAAGGTTTTATGCTGAACTTTAAATATGTTTGAGATAAATCTGTAATTTTTAAAATTCGATCCATGGCATTGGCTGAGGCTGGCTGATGATGTCACAAACCCCACTTCAGCCAATCAGAGGAAGCTGTGCATTCATTCATAGGGTCGACTTTGTTCAGGCATTGGGATGGGAAGTTCTCATCCTGCTGCTAAAACACACTACTTTATACTGTAAGGAGCTGAGGCTACAATAAAGTTTCTAGAGTGCTCCTAGCCGCTGCAACTCTTAGGTCTTGTTCAGTTTTTGTGAACGCAAGCTGCAAAGGCTCAAAAAAAAAAAAACAATTGTTTTCTATGTGCCCTGTAAAAACTCACTGAAATGCACATGAAAACTGATGTAAACTCTCTGCAAGTGAAATCTCCACGTTTTTTCAATCACTTCTTAGCCTCGTATGGTGTGAACGAAGCCTAAAGTTAAAGTGGTTGTATACCTTTTTTTTTAACTTTTACCTACAGGTAAGCTTATAATAAGGCTTACCTGTAGGTAAAAAAAAAAAAAAATCTCCTAAACCTGTACGGTTTAGGAGATATTCCCCTCGCAATGAGCCGCTGACTGCAGCGGCGCATGCGCACAGGGGATTCTCGGCTGACAGCCCGGCAAACTCCGGAGCTTGCCGGACAGAAGTCTCCCGCGCGCATGCGCGGGAGTGATGACATCGCGGCCCCGGCCATTCACAGCGCCAGAGCCGCGATACCCAGAAGACACGCCGAGGGGAAATGTCAGCTCCCTCGGCGTGGACAGGATGAGATGCCGGCGCCTCGTTCTAAGGTAGGTATCTCATAATGAGCTAGTATGCGGTGCATACTAGCTCATTATGCCTTTTCCCTTGGGGTGTAGGAAAAAAAAACCCAGTGGGTATACAACCGCTTTAAAGGAAATATGGAGATCAGCTTTCAATTTAAATGAGAGACAGATTCTTGCTTTCACTCTGGCATGCGCTGCGATATAACCTTGTTTACTTACATGTGTGCACTTTTTGTTTTTATATTTATTTTATTATATTTAACTCTTTAACATTTTTTTACTTTATTTCTATAACAAGGGGATTTAAAGCCCCCTATGTCATAGCATTGAGCAGTTGACAGGTCTATTAAACCCCTAATGTGTCCCCTGCCCTTTACTCCAGCCAAGCAGACTTGTGCTCGTTCAGTTCTTTACCTGGCTTTCTAGCCAGGATTTTAATAGCTCTGAATTGGAAGCTCTCAATGCTGAGCGTTTTTGGTTCACACTTTTTCCCTGATATGCTCTCGCTTGCCATCATGGCAAGCTTGATCACTTTTACATAAAAACTGCAAGGCAGCTGTATTAAAAAAAAAAAAGCTAACAGCTGCTGCTGTGGCGATTAGCTTGTTTTAACTACAGGCAGTTCCCAGTTTACAAACAAGATAGGGTCTGTAGGTTTGTTCTTAAAGCGGAGTTCCACCCAAAAATGGAACTTCCGCTTTAAGTACTGGTGACCCCCTGACATGCCATATTTAGCATGTCATTTGTTTTGGGGGGGGGGGGGGGGAGCGTGTACCCAGTTTTGACAGGCACCCAGCTCCCACTTCCTCCCCTGGCGCCTGAAGGAAGTTCACCTCCACCCCCTCCCTTACTGCAATCTTCTGGGACACATCACAGGTTCCAGAAGATTGCCCGGCCATTCACAACACACGGCTCGTGCATGCGCAGTGCTCGTCCGGTTGTGAAGGGAAGAGTAGCGAAGCTTTGTGCGCCCGCATAGCTAGACCGTGGTACATGTGAGTGCCTGTCTATTAAAAGTCAGCAGCTACACTTTTTGGGTGGAACTCCGCTTTAAGTTGAGTTTGTTTGTAAGTTAGAACAGGTACATTTTTTTTTTAAGTGTAGCTTCAGCCAAAAAAATAATTTTAATAAGTTTTTTTAAATAGTAGTCCTAAAAGCGCTTATTATCCCACATTGACAATTGGGGAGTCATATTAGACTCTTATCTGGTGAGCTGATCACCTCCAAAAATACACATGTAATTCATAATAGCAAAATATTGCGGTAGTCCAGCAAATCATCAAGAAGAACTTAAAACAACTGAAAAAAAAGACATACAAATTTTAGTTTTTACAAAAACTTTTAAAAGCTAAGGAGGAAAAGCCATCCTAATGATTAAAACAATATATATGAAGCACATATACAGTGGGGCAAAAAAGTATTTAGTCAGCCATCAATTGTGCAAGTTCTCCCACTTAAAAAGATGAGAGAGAGGGGCGTGGTCTCGGCATGGAAGAGTGAAGCCGTGTTTTGCAGAGGGCTCCCGGGCCGCGGCTCATTCTCAGACCATCCGCACAGAAAAATCCCATATTTTGGCTTCTCAGCATACCCACACAGACAGGGAAGACTGCACAGCTGTGCGGGGGAAGCGTGAATAGAGATGGAGAGATACCTTGTGCCGAAACAACCGGCGGCCTCTACACCGGACTATTCTAAGATGGCGCCGAACACAGGCGAGGGAGGGGGGCATGGTGTGCCGGCAGGAGGTAGAGGGAGACAAGACCAGGGTAATGATATGCTCCCGTTCTCCCCGAGTAGTGACCTTTCCCCCTGCCTCCCTCGCTCACTATCCCTCGTATCACTCACAAGCCCGGGAGGAGAACCCAGCTGCACTCCGCAGTGGGACTCACAAGACATCCAACGCTCCCAGCCACGGAACTTAACTCCTGGTGCGCCTCTGCCCATCTTGCAGCAAGCTTCCATGAGCTCTGCCTCACTGTCCCTGCCTCCACATATGCCCCCATCTGTGCTTACTGGAGAGCAGGCACTATGGGCTTTATTACAAAAGCTGCCCACTAGAGATGACCTGGACTCAGTGGCCATTAGAATGGAGGCAGCGCTAAGAGGAGAGATTGCTGGAATTAGGCAATCTGTAACGGAGGTCACCTCAAGAGTCACTACCATTGAGGAGGACACTACAACTCTGCGCCAGGGTCTTACGGAATTAAATGACACCAAAAATGAGATGGCAGACCAAATCGCATAGCTACATTTGTTGCTAGATGACCAGGAAAACCGCAGCCGTAGGCGTAACATAAGAATCCGCGGTCTACCAGAAGCGACTCAGCAAGCGGACCTAAAGATGACAGTAACGGCGTTATTTAATGACTGCTTAGAGCGCCCAACAGAAACGCCAATTGCCATTGACAGGGTCCACAGAACCCTTGGCCCCAGAAACGCAGCAGAGGATAGACCTAGAGATGTCCTTTGTTGCCTGCATAACTATTCCATCAAGGAGGACATTCTACAAAGAGCCTGGCGTAGAGGGCATATTGACTTTGATGGAGCCCAGATATCTCTCCTGCCAGATGTTTCCCGCAGGACCCTACAGATGCGTCGTTGCATGAAGCCCCTGCTAGAGAAATTCAGTGAAGAAGGAATCACCTATAAATGGGGACATCCTTTTCATCTAATCGCAAGGAAGGGAGGTCGCACCTACACCCTGCGACACCCTAGAGAGGTTCCCACCTTTCTCAACACCCTCGGGCTACCTTCGATGTCACTACCTAACTGGCTGGCGTTTGTCCTGACACCCGCTACTAACATACCGGCAGGGAACCCCTCGGGCAGACCTCAAAGATCGCGACGCAACAACAGATCACAGCGTAGAAGGCCGCTGGCCCCTCAGGACAACGAACTTTGAACTTACAGAGAAAAGTCGCCCTAAAGCCTGAACTTGGCTACTTGGTTTCCTATTGTTGTACCCTTTCGGATGCTCACCTGGATTGACTTTCTAGTACCTCTCTGGCCTATTGGTTCCATGGAGACAAGTAAAGGTCCCAGTATCCTGGTTAGTGGAAATTTTTTTTTTTTTTTTTTTTTTTATATATACCAGGAACAGAGGAAAAGTACACAGAATGGTAAGCGGGTCCCACAGGCGGGATCATCCTTAAGAAGACACAGATATGTCCGTCTTTATTGTTATAATCCAGAGATAATGGACTTTATTGATAATAGCTTAGCAATCACTCAGTTGTTTATGATATGCAGCTTGTACCACACTATAAGACGCGGAAACGAGTACACATAGTTTACACTGTTTAATAACTTTGAAGCTTACCACCGAAGTGAGTTGAACTTCTAAGATGGGATATAGAAGGGCTAGCTGGTATCAGGAGTAGAAACTTTTATAATAACCAAAGATGAATGTCTCTATAGAGATATTGTTATCTTACTAATGGTCCCCTACTCCCCCTCTCTCCCTACCCCTTTTCTCTCCCCACCCTTCCCCACATTCACCCTCCTCTCCCCTCTCCTCACCCCCTCCCCCATCCACTCCTCCTTCTTACCATCTATCCCACCTTGGGACCCTAAAATTGTTCCAGACGGAAATTGATTCACTCAGATGTAGGGACTCAGATAAGGGGTTAAGGGACGCTCTCATCTGGCTGGAGCCCGGTGGGATTAGCGACCCACTTAGCAAACAGAGATAATGACGAGAGATCAAAAATTGACATAGTTCTTTCAATTAGGGCAACTCTTAATGTCTTGTTTTTGTCGGTTATAAAGTTAAAAAGTGTTATGTTAAATTGAATGTGAAAGGGTTAAATGTTATGTGTAACTAAAGAGCCATCTCTTTTCAACAAAGCCTAATGCGGTTCCCGACAGGACCGCACCTAATGAAAAATGGGCTGGGGGGGACTCGCGTTCCGGGAGCCTGACCTCTGAAGTGCCCTACCTCTTCCCCCACTAGGCCCCAGCTGCCCTATTAGGCAGTAACTCTCCGATTGGAGACTTAGATTGTTCTTACTTCTCCTTTTTTGTTCTCCTATTCCTCTCTTATTCTTTTCTTGATCCTACTTGTGCCCCTCCCCACCCTCTCCCTGTAACTCTTTTACTCTAATCTGTTTTCCCCCTCCCCTCCTTTCTCCCATCTCGCTAACAGTTTCGGTTTCTGGCGAGGTCTGGCGACCCGACCCTGCACTCTCAGACATGTCTCTGAAGTTTGTATCCTGGAATGTGAAGGGCCTAAATGCTCCCGAGAAGCGGTCTAGTTGCCTTTCAGATCTTTGGAGGCAGAGACCCCAGATCGTGTTTTTACAGGAGACCCATTTTCGGGCGGATTGTATCCCTAAACTCCACAGCAAGCATTTCCCAATAGTGTACCACAGTGCTTCACCCTCCTCAAAATCTAAAGGGACAAGTATCCTCCTCGCTAAAACTTTGCCCTGGCAGCTGAGGGATCTCCATGCTGACCCTGAGGGTAGATACCTTTTTGTCAAAGGTACTATTCAGTCACAGACATTCACATTTGCGAACCTGTACTTGCCAAATGTGGACCAACTGCCGGTGCTTGAAGCATGCTTGGACGCTTTGGCTGCCTTCACAGAGGGAACACTAGTCTTAGGGGGAGACCTTAATCTAACTATAGATCCCCGTAGGGACACATCGTCGGGCTCCTCGGCCCTATCTTTGCGATACCGGAACCAAATCAGGGATCTACTGCATTCTTATCGCTTAGTTGACATTTGGCGGATTCTTCATCCGCAAGAGAGAGATTACACCTTTTTTTCGGCTGTCCACAACTCTTATTCCAGGATTGACCTCTTCCTGGTCTCCCACGCTACGATCCCTCTTGTCTCGGGGGCACAGATTGGGCACATTGCACTCTCGGACCATGCCCCGATCTCTTTGACCCTAAATTGGAAGCGCCCGGCTCCCCAGAGAGCCACCTGGCGTCTAAACGAATCTCTTATCCAAGATCCTGAGGTGAGAGCAGACATCTTGCGAGAACTGAATCTCTTTTTCGAGAGTAACAAACAATCGGTCCCCAACCCGCTAACTATCTGGTCAGCGCATAAATGCTACATAAGAGGAATATTTATCAAACATGGCCACAGACTCAAAGTAGCCAGAGAAAAAACGCTATCTGAATTACTTGTAAAATTACACGACTGTGAAAAACGTCACAAACACCATCCAGACAGGGCAACAGAGGCAGAAGTAACCAAGCTCCGAGAGCAAATCAGAGAGCATTCTCTGTTTCACGCTAAGAATAACCTCTTGAGGACACGCAGAACTTTTTACGAATTCGGAGATAAGTGCAGCAGAACGCTCGCAAACGCCATAAGGACCCAACGCAACCTTTCCTACATCACCGCCTTATCTTCTTCAACAGGATCCAAGGTTTATGATTCCGCAGAAATGGCTGAGTCTTTCAAGCTATTCTATGAAGCCCTGTACAACTTACATTCCTCTCCCATAGGGGAACGGAACCAAAATAGTGTAGACTCTATAGAGGCGTATCTCGCAGCGGCGAAACTACCTTCCCTTAACGAAGAGGAGATAGACTTGCTCTCACAGCCTATTACCCCAGATGAGCTCACAAAGGCTTTAGCCAACACCCCGACGGGGAAAGCGCCAGGCCCCGATGGTTTCACCATCAACTATTATAAGACCTTCCAAACTCAATTGACAGCTCACTTCGTTACTGCTTTCAATGCTATATTGGACAATCACGCCATACCTACAGATATCCTACAAGCCAGTATATCTGTCATCCCTAAGCCTGAAAAAGACCCTCTCATGTGCGCGAGTTACAGGCCTATCTCCCTTCTTAATTGCGACCTGAAGCTATTCACAAAAATTCTAGCGGAGAGAATAGGTGCAGTTCTCCAACGCATAATCCCTTTAGACCAAACAGGCTTTATCCGTAACAGAGAGGCTCGAGATAATACCATCAGGACGATAAATGTGGTAGCTAGGGCTAAACGCCTCAACATCCCATTCATTCTGTTATCTACGGACGCCGAAAAGGCGTTCGACAGGGTAAACTGGACCTTCCTCTTGGCCACCCTGCGACGCCTTGGCATGCCGGCTCCCATGTTATCCTGGATTTCTGCCATATATTCTACTCCCACAGCAACAGTTAGGGTAAATGGGATTACTTCTAACCCCTTTAAGATAAGTAACGGTACGAGGCAGGGATGTCCACTTTCCCCACTCCTTTTTATAATTTCACTAGAGCCCTTATTACAACATATAAGGCTTAATCCGAACATCAGGGGACTTGAGACGAACACTTATCACCATAAAATTGCCGCATATGCGGACGACCTGTTATTCTACATCTCAGATCCTCATACGTCTCTCCCAAACTTACTATTGGCAATACGTAAATACGGGGAATTATCAGATTTCAAAATTAACCTCCAAAAGTCAGAAGCGCTAAACATCACTCTTACCTCTAGTTCCCGGGCCTCCATTAGCGGCAATTTGCCCTTCCGGTGGTCTTCTCAGGCCATCAAATATTTAGGCACAAAAATCCCCTCTGATCTACACCTCATTTATCAACTCAACTTTCAACCACTTCTGAGTGTGTTCTCCTCAGACCTAGATAGATGGAGGGGCCTGGCGGTCTCCTGGTTCGGTAGATGCAATGTGTTAAAAATGAACATCATGCCGAGATTGCTTTACCTTCTTCAGGCATTGCCTGTTAAGATACCACAGGACTTCTTCCGTAAGTTACGCTCAGTATTTGTCAGATATGTCTGGCAGGGCAAACCACCGAGGCTCAAGAGATCCCTATTACAAAGACCAAAACTTAGAGGGGGCGTGGGCCTCCCTGACCCAGCTCTCTATTACACAGCAGTCCACATGAACAGAATTGTAGACTGGTGCAGGCACTCATCACATAAGCTGTGGATTGGACTAGAACAGGAAACAATTCCGTTTCCCATTGAGGGTCTACCCTGGAGTGGAACTCACTCTTCCAGATTTTTACCTTCCCACCCATTGCGTGACACCACCTTGGAGGAACTCCGTAGATACTCCAGAGTGGCGGAGACACCCAATTTTCCTTCCCCAATGACACCAATAATTGGACATCCGGATTTCAACCCAGGCCTCTCTGATAGGTCCTTTCGGCTACGTTTGGACCGGAACCTAGTTAGAGCCTCCTCTTTTTGTGGGCCTACAGGTTGGAATGACCCATCTAACATATACCCTAGTTTTAACACCTCCATATTGGGCAGATGGAAGATCTTACAATTGTCACACTTCCTCAGATCCCTTCCAGAAGTCACGGGTTTCTGCAGACAACCTACACCCTTTGAGGAGTTGTGCATGGGCGAGGAGCCAATTCGGAAATCTCTCTCTCATTCTTACAACATTTTACTGACCCATATGTCCCAACAGGATCCCCCATACCTAGGGAAGTGGGAGAGAGACCTAAACATCACGTTTACAGAAGACCAAAAGACCCGAATCCTCTTCTTTGCAAATAAATCCTCATTGTGTAGCAAATACCAAGAAGTTACCTTCAAGATCCTGACACGATGGTACAGGACCCCTGCGGTGCTGGCATCCATTTTCCCGGGGCACAGTCCCCTATGTTGGAGATGTGGCGCACAAAATGGCACATTAATCCACATCTTCTGGGAATGTGCGGCCCTGACTCCTTTCTGGAGACAGGTTTTGGAAATCATTCACAAGCTCACTGATGTGGCTCTCCAGAACAACCCGGCGGCAGTACTCCTGAATCTGACTCCGATGTCTAGTAAGCGGTATAGCAAATCTTTACTGAAACACCTCTTGAACGCGGCTAGGGCATGTATTCCCAGCATGTGGAAGCAACAGTCTGCTCCAACAGTGACACAATGGTTTAACAGGGTCTGTGATATCCAGCAAATGGAGAGCCTCACAGCTGCTCTCAGGGAAAAAGAGGAGGAACATAGCACTCGTTGGACACATTGGAATTTGTTCCGCTTCTCGGATGAATACAACTCGTACACATAGGTGTCCGTTCCCTATATTCGTCGGGGCTACGGGTCGTCAGCCTCGCCGGAACCCTATGCCTACCCCTCCTTCCTTCTTGTTTTCCCACTTATGTTTCCCCTTATTCCTATTCCCTTTCTTCTTCTTTGGCACTACTAGTGTCCTTTGCCCCTTTTCCCCATCAGTAAGGGGGGAAGGGGGTAAAAAAAAAAAAACCCCGGATTGCAGTATCCCATTTTGATGCCACTCCTATGTCTGTAGGATTGAACATCATAATTTTTATATAATGCAATACATAGATTTAACTCACTAAAAGATGGCAGAGCGTTACTCAGATAACAGGGTTAGACTGGTGTGACCTCCCAAGAGGTCACAAAGGTAGTTACAATGGGTGGTTGGAGTGCCCTCTTTGAGTTAAGCTTAGTTTCAGTTTATTACTTATTTCGGATAGAGGGCACTCTCTCCAGCACTGTTGGATAAATCAAGCTGGAATCGCTAACCTACAACTACCTGTCCCAATAATACATTTCAAAGGATCCATGCTTGCTGTTAAACAAATGTATACTTGAATTTCTTATATTTTTTGTGTGTGAAAAATACTAACAGAAATAGGTTACTGTCATATTGTATTGTTAAATTTTATGTATAATCTGCATTCCCTAAATAAAGTTCTAAAAAAAAAAAAAAAAAAAAGATGAGAGAGGCCTGTAATTGTCATAGGTATACCTTAACTATGGGAGACAAAATGTGGAAACAAATCCTGACAATCAGATTGTTTGATTTTTGAAAGAATTTATTTGCAAATTATAGTGGAAAATAAGTATTTGGTCACCTACAAACAAGCAAGATTTCTGGCTCTCACAGACCTGTATCTTCTTCTTTAAGAGGCTCCTCTGTCCTCCACTCATTACCTGTATTAATGGCACCTGTTTGAACTTGTTATCAGTATTAAAGACACCTGTCCACAACCTCAAACAGTCACACTCCAAAATCCACTATGGTGAAGACCAAAGAGCTGTCGAAGGACACCAGAAACAAAATTGTAGACCTGCACCAGGCTGGGAAGACTGAATCTGCAATAGGCAAGCAGCTTGGTGTGAAGAAATCAACTGTGGGAGCAATAATTAGAAAATGGAAGACATACAAGACCACTTATAATCTCCCTCGATCTGGGGCTCCACGCATGATCCCACCCCGTGTGGTCAAAATGATCATAAGAACAGTGAGCAAAAATCCCAAAACCACACGGGGGGACCTAGTGAATGACCTGCAGAGTGCTGGGACCAACGTAACAAAGGCTACCATCAGTAACACACTACAGCGCCAGGGACTCAGTTCCTGCAGTGCCAGACGTGTCCCCCTGCTTAAGCCAGTACATGTCCGGGCCCGTCTGAGGTTTGCTAGAGAGCATTTGGATGATCCAGAAGAGGATTGGGAGAATGTCATATGGTCAGATGAAACCAAAGTAGAACTGTTTGGTAGAAACACAACTCGTCGTGTTTGGAGGAGAGCGAATGCTGAGTTGCAACCAAAGAACACCATACCTACTGTGAAGCATGGGGGTGGCAACATCATGCTTTGGGGCTGTTTCTCTGCAAAGGGAACAGGACGACTGATCCGTGTACATGAAAGAATGAATGGGGCCATGTATCATGAGATTTTGAGTGCAAACCTCTTCCCATCAGCAAGGGCATTGAAGATGAAACATGGCTGGGTCTTTCAACATGACAATGATTCCAAACACACCGCCCGAGCAACGAAGGGAGTGGCTTTGTAAGAAACATTTCAAGGTCCTGGAGTGGCCTAGCCAGTCTCCAGATCTCAACCCCATAGAAAACCTTTGGAGGGAGTTGAAAGTCTGTGTTTCCCAGCAACAGCCCCAAAACATCACTGCTCTAGAGGAGATCTGCATGGAGGAATGGGCCAACATACCAGCAACAGTGTGTGACAACCTTGTGAAGACTTACAGAAAATGTTTGACCTCTGTCATTGCCAACAAAGGATATATAACAAAGTATTGAGATGAACTTTTGATATTGACAAAATACTTATTTTCCACCAAAATTTGCAAATAAATTCTTTCAAAAATCAGACAATGTGATTGTCTGGATTTGTTTCCATTTTTTCTCTCATAGTTGAGGTATATGATGACAATTACAGGCCTCTGATCTTTTTAAGTAGGAGAACTTGCACAATTGGTGGCTGACTAAATACTTTTTTGCCCCACTGTAGCTACTCCATGAATCACAGGGTGTGAGTACTAGCTTGAAAGGGTGTGTCACAAAACATTTATACCAAAGATACAATATATAATGAAATAAAGCATAATTTCAAATAGAACATGATCATAAACCAATATTGCCTTCATCAACGCATTTCTCAAGTAAAACATGCTTCTTCTGGACAAAGGAACCCAAGTTGATAAAATTCAGCAATGGTCTTTTTGTTATAGTTGTACAAAGAGTTGATAGATGGAAAGACTACTACAGTCAGGTCCATAAATATTAGGACATTGACACAATTCTAATCTTTTTGGCTCTATACACCACCACAATGGATTTGAAATGAAACGAACAAGACGTGCTTTAACTGCAGACCATCAGCTTTAATTTGAGGGTATTTACATCCAAATCAGGTGAACGGTGTAAGAATTACAACTGTTTACATATGTGCCTCCCACTTTTTAAGGGACTAAAAGTAATGGGACAGATTAACAATCATCCATCAAACTTTCACTTTTTAATACTTGGTTGCAAATCCTTAGCAGTCAATTACAGCCTGAAGTCTGGAACGCATAGACATGACCAGACGCTGGGTTTCATCCCTGGTGATGTTCTGCCAGGCCTCTACTGCAACTGTCTTCAGTTCCTGCTTGTTCTTGGGGCATTTTCCCTTCAGTTTTGTCTTCAGCAAGTGAAATGCATGCTCAATCAGATTCAGGTCAGGTAATTGACTTGGCCATTGCATAACATTCCACTTCTTTACCTTAAAAAACTCTTTGGTTGCTTTCGCAGTATGCTTTGGGTTATTGTCCATCTGCACTGTGAAGCGCCGTCCAATGAGTTCTGAAGCATTTTGCTGAATATGAGCAGATAATATTGCCCGAAACACTTCACAATTCATCCTGCTGCTTTTGTCAGCAGTCACATAATCAATACAAGAGAACCAGTTCCATTGGCAGCCATACATGCCCACGCCATGACACTACCACCACCATGCTTCACTGAAAAGGTGGTATGCTTTGGATCATGAGCAGTTCCTTTCCATCTCCATACTCTTCTCTTCCCATCACTCTGGTACACGTTGATCTTGGTTTCATCTGTCCATAGGATGTTCCAGAACTGTGAAGGCTTGTTTAGATGTTGTTTGGCAAACTTTAATCTGGCCTTCCTGTTTTTGAGGCTCACCAATGGTTTACATCTTGTGGTGAACCCTCTGTATTCACTCTGGTGAAGTCTTCTCTTGATTGTTGACACACATACACCTACCTCCTGGAGAGTGTTCTTGATCTGGCCAACTGTTGTGAAGGGTGTTTTCTCGAATCGTCTTCCAGGGCAGCATCTGAGAGATAGGCTCCTCCTCCCTGAAACAGGAAACACATTAGTCCACCATTATAAATTTCACAGTCTTACCTGCGTGCCTCAGTTGTTTGTGTTTCCTCCGGACCCACAGGAGCTGCAAAAGAAACGTTTATTATTTTACTTCAGTCTCTGTGCTAGTTGCAGGAGACTCCCTGCCAGCATCCCATCCAGCCCAGCGGGCCTTGGGAGGGCGAGCAGGGGCAGCATATTTGAGCAGTATTGTTCTGTCTGAGATTTCACCCCTACAGAGGGGTCTGCAATCATCCCCCTAAGCTGCAATAATGCACTGACATTTCCCCCATGCCGCTGCTCAAGGGACCTGCTGCAGTTTTTTCACCAGGGAACGCCATGTGCAAACTCTGGCAACATACTCCCAGACATGAAGAGCGTACAGTGGTGTGGGTGCATGGATGCCTTACCCCCTGATTACAGCCGCTGCCGCGCCGGACCGGTAGGTGCCTCATGGCTTATTTTTTGTTCCTCCCCTACCCCTATCCTATGTCCGCACCCGCCGCCCACTTGATTGCCGTTTTTTTTTGCCGCGATCGGCGTCCTCTACACACCGCAAAAACAAGCCTCTCCTCATGGAGGCTTGGTGGGGTGTACCAAGATGGCGCCAGAGACCCTTCCGGGTTAGCGGCCATTTTCCTGGAGCATGCTTCCAGGGGTACAGAATGGGCTACGGTTACATCACTTCCGGGGGTGGGAATTTAAAAAAAAAAAAAAAAAGATTTTTAATAATAGCAAATATATCAATATACATGCATACTGCAGCAGAGTCCCCCTCCCTATTGGGCCCAGAAGGGAGGATACCAATTGCAGCGGCATGTGCAGGTATATCCACCAACCTGCATGGGGTCAGCTGGGGGCGGGGCCGGAGCTTAAGCAGGAAGCAGTTAAAAAGGCCCCTCTAAGCAGAGGATCCTGGTGGCTGACCATGTCTGATGCTTCTCCACCCTTCCCTGCAGATCCTGCAAGCCAGGACAGCTCCAAGGTAAGCCAGAATACTCAAGAGTCACCTCTGTCTTAACCTTACTGTAAAACTGCCTACTTACAGGCAGCCTTTACCCGCCTACCTCATGGGGACCTTTTTTGTGCTTGATTTCAGGCAAAGACGCCTGAGGAAAGGGAAGTGGAAAGCAACAAAACATGTGCTTTGTGCAGCCCCCGGTTTTCCCCAGAATGGAAAATAAAAAAAAAAAAAAAAACCTATATCAAAATGTATAGACAAAATGGTGGCCAAAGAATCGCAAGGGCATCTGAAAGATCTGCTCAGCTCTTTCAAGAAAGAAATACAGAGCACCATGGCGCCTCTACGCTCAGCTATTAAAAAGTTAGAAGCGCCATCAAGCGTCAGTCAGACCAATACCCCGTCTACCACCGGATATGCGTTCCTTCAGGTAACAGGGAACAGACAGAACAAGAGGATTCGGAAGAATCCGAATCGGAGAATGAACTTTGCTCAGACTCCGACGAGGAAGATGCGGTTTCAGAGGGCAACATTATTTCTATCAGGAGATACGAATAGCCTTCTAAAAGCCATAGCGGACACACTAGGTATTAAAGAACATAAATCCGCAGAACTTACAATACATGACAAGATGTATAAGGAGCTACAACCCAGAAAGTCTAGTACATTCCCTGTACACCAAACTCATAAAGATATCTTTAAAAAAATGAGTGCGAAGACCCAGAGAGGAAACTCTCTTCATGCCAGCCACAGTCAAACGCAGACCCGTTTGCAGAGACGGGCACCAAAACCTGGGCTAAATGCCCCAAAGTGGATGGTTCTCTGGCAAAAGTCACAAATAAATCTGACTTGGCCTTTGACGACGCCGGTACCTTAAGTGACCCCATGGAAATCCGGCAATAGCTTCCACCTGCACAGCCCGGACTTTATCAATCTGGCTAACCCAGCTTCAAGAACTTCTGGAGAGTGACACACCTAGGGAGGGCAGCACAGTGGTGTAGTGGGTAGCACTCTCACCTAGCAGTAAAAAGGGTCGCTGGTTCATATCCCAACCACGACACTACCTGCCTGGAGTTTGCATGTTCTCCCTGTGCCTGCGTGGGTTTCCTCCAGGTACTCCGGTTTCCTCCCACACTCCAAAGACATGACATCCTTCCACGGGAGACATTTATGGCGACAATAGACCTATAGGATGCCTACCTACATGCCCCCATAAAGGAGGGTCATCCAAAAATTCCTGAGGTTCGCAGTACAAGGGCCAGCAACTACGCCGCACCCTCAATACACAGCTCTCCTTTTCGGCATCTCCTCCGCACCAAAAATCTTCACAAAGTTAATGGCAGAAGCGTTAAAAGGTCTAAGACAACTAGGTATTGGCATAATACCATATTTAGATGATTTACTGTTCTTTGCGGACTCAGCAGAGGCCCTAGAAAGCAACCTGTGCACAAGTATGGCCTATCTGCAAAACCGGGGATGGATAATAAATGCAGAAAAATCACAGATGACCCCAAGCCAGTGAGTGGTATATTTGGGCTATATACACTGGACTCCAGACTAACGAAAACCTTCCTAATGGAAGAAAAGAACGAAAAAATCACACAGGCAGTAACCTTCCTAATAAGGACCAACGCCATAACATTCAGACAAGGTATGACTGTACTAGGACTGATGACGTCTTCTATTCCAGCTATCACCTGGGCACAGATTCACATGAGACCTCTACAGAACTACATTCTGTCCCAGTGGGATGGCAGCCACTCATCCCTAGACAGGTCCTTTCCTGTTCCAACCACAGTCAAACTAACACTACAATGGTGGCTCAATCTACTTCGATACATCGAAGGACGCAAATGGGCCCAATCCAAGCCAATCGGGATCACCACCGATGCCAGTGCCTAAGCTGGGGGGCACACTTGGAGGGCCTCTGCTCACAGGGAATATTGACCTCCAAATGGTCCCAAGCCTCCTCAAGCATGAGAGAACTAAAAGCCGTGGGGGAAGCATTAAAGGCGTTCAAACCAGCAATACAGGGGAGCAACGTAAAGTTACAATCGGACAACGTCACGACTGTGGTATACCTAAACAGGCAAGGTGGGACAAAGTCCCGAAGCTTGATGAAGCTGACGGAGAAAATCCTACTATGGGCAGAATCAAACAAAGTCAATATCAGGTATCTATCTGAAAGGAACAGACAATACGCTGGCAAACTTCCTGAGCCGGAAGACCATAAAACAGATGGAGTGGTCTCTGAACCAAGCGACCTTCGCACAAGTCACTCAAAAGTGGGGAGTACCCGAGGTACATCTATACGCCTCCAAAGCGATTGCAAAATCACCAACATTCTTCTCTCTGGACCCCATAGATGGCAACAGCGGCATAGACGCCTTCAACCAGAGCTGGGTATGGCAACTATGCTATGCATTCCCTCCAACTGCCATCATACCAAGGGTGATTCAAAAAATAAAGGCAGAGAGAGATTAATGGTGATACTAATACCACCGCACTGGCAACAAAGGGCATGGTTCAGCCACTTGAAAAACCTCAGCATCCAGCCTCAGCTGACACTGACGGACCAGCCAGATCTCCTATCGCAGGGCCCAGTCAACCACCCGAACCACAGAAGCCTGAAGCTTTCGGCCTGGGTACTGAAGGGGTGAGACTTCAGAACAAGGGATTGTCAGACAATGGGATCGATACCATCCTAAACAGCAGGAAGCCCGGAACTAGGGCGATCTACGAGGAAGTGAGGGAAAAAAGTTTTTCTCCTGGAACAGAAACAAACCATATTCCAAAAGAGGAATAATCCCAACAATCCTGGATTTTCTACAAGATGGAGCAGACAAAAATATTTCCCCAAGTACGCTGAAGGTACATGTTGCAGCACTCTCTCCTCGTCCATAGACACAAGACTAGCAGAGGACCCGCTGATAAAGCGATTCCTGATGTCACTCAAAAGAGCTAGACCAGCCAAAATGAATAGAACTCCAACTTGGGACATGCCCACAGTACTTAGAGGATTTCTTTCCCCTCCATTTGTATGGAAGATAGCTCAGACAAAAACCTCACCTTAAAGACTGTACTTTTTGTGGCCCTAGTATCAGCCAGAAGAGTGAGCGAAATCCAAGCACTGTCTATAATGGAACCATACTGCCTAATACATTTAGACAAAATAATTCTCTCTCCAGACCCGGCCTTTCTGCCCAAGGTCCCCTCAACATTCCATAGAACCCAAAATATCATCATACGTTTGCTTCCAAAACTATGGCTAGCGAAAAGAGACACACTCACAACAAACGCGATGTAGGAAACATGCTTCGAAAGAACGAAGGCTTGGCGAAGAACGATCTCCCTTTTTTGTCCTTTTATGCAGGAGTCAACAAAGGGAAACGGGCTTCCAAGAATACCATCAGCAGATGGATAAGAATGGCCATACAGACGACCTATGAGGCACAAAGCCTCACTCCGCCAAGCAGGATCAGAGCACACACAACCAGAGCCTGGGCTACCTCGGTCGCAGAGAAAGCAGGGGCAACTCCAGAGCAGATCTGCAGGGCAGCGACATGGTCGAGCTTCAGTACCTTCGCAAGGCACTACCGCATAGACCAGCTGTCTGACCAAGACTAGGCACTTGGTCGCAAGGTGCTCCAGCTTCTATCCCCACCCTAGTAAGTATTGCTTGATACATCCTCTCAGATGCTGCCCTGGAAGACGATTCGAGAAAATAGAGTTAGGTACCTGGTAACTCTTTTTCTAAGAAGTCTTCCAGGGCAGCACTAGTTCCCACCATTGAAAAGACAAATACCAGGTACAACGGGGGAGCTTTTAAGATTTACTGAGATTTCCTTTGGTGCTTTAATACAACTGAGGCACGCAGGTAAGACTGTGAAACTTATAATGGTGGACTAATGTGTTTCCTGTTTCAGGGAGGAGGAGCCTATCTCTGATGCTGCCCTGGAAGACTTCTTAGAAAAAGAGTTACCAGGTACCTAACTCTATTTTCTTCACCAGAGAAAGAATTCTTCAGTCATCCACCACAGTTGTTTTCCGTGGTCTTCCGAGTCTTTTGGTGTTGCTGAGCTTACCGGTACGTTCTTTCTTTTTAAGGATGTTCCAAACAGTTCATTTGATTTGGCTACACCTAATGTTTTTACTATCTCTCTGAAGGGTTTTTTTTGTTTTTTCAGCCTACTGATGGCTTGCTTCACTGATAGTAAGAGCTCTTTGGATCTCATATTGAGAGTTGACAGCAACAGATTCCAAATACAAATAGCACACTTGAAATGAACTCTGGACCTTTTATCTGCTCCTTGTAAATGGGATAATGAGGGAATAACGTACAACTGGCCTTGGAACAGCTGAGCAGCCAATTGTCCCATTACTTTTGGTCCCTTAAAAAGTGGGAGGCACATATACAGGCTGTTGTAATTCCTACACCGTTGACTTGATTTGGATGTAAATACCCTCAAATTAAAGCTGAAAGTCTGCAGTTAAAGCACATCTTGTTTGTTTCATTTCAAATCCATTGTGGTGGTATATAGAGCCAAAAAGATTAGAATTGTGTCGATGTCCCAATATTTATGGACCTGACTGTATGTGGGTTCTTCGTCTGGAGATCCTTTTCCCTCAGAAAGTCAGGTGCCTTTTTGTACTGGGATGGAAAATTGAGAGATGCACGGATACCATTCACAAATGAGATTTATCGCTGTGACATTTTCTGATGTTTGGGGGATGTTTGTCTATCTACTCTTTGTACAACTATACCGTGAGGACCTTTGTTGATTTTTATCAACTAGATACTCGGGTTCCTTTGTCCTGAAGACACAGGTTTCACATGAGAAATGTGTTGGAGGGAATACTGGTTCATGATCATGTTTTATTTGACATCATGGGGTTTATTTACTAAAGCTGGAGAGTGCAAAATAAGTCTCACTTCTGCATAGAAACCAATCAGCTTCTAACTACAGCTTGTTCAATTAAGCTTTGGAAATAAAACCTGGAAGCTGATTGGTTTCTATGCAGAAGTGAGACTGATTTTGCACTCTCTCCAGCTTTAGTGAATAAACCCCTATGCGTTATTTCATTCATTATATATTGTACCCCTGATGTGAATATTTTTGACACACCCTTATAAGCTAGTACACAGACCCTGTGATTTATGGAGTGGCTTCATATATAATCTTTTAATAATTGGGATGGATTTTCATCTTTGGGTTTTAAATATTATTGTAAAATTAAAATTATTTTTATGTAATCTTTAAGTTGAAAGTTCCTCTTGCTGATTATTTGCTTGACTACCTCAATATTTTGCTAATATGAATTACATGTGTATTTTTGGAGGTGATCATCTCACCAGATAAGGGTCTAAAGTGACTCCCCAATTGTCGATGTGGGATATGTGCTTTTAGGACTACTGGTTCGTAAGAGGCGTGAAAGAGGCCATCTAGGTCAAACTAGAACAGCTATCCCCGAACAGGGGTAGGGTCTTTTGATACCATCTGTCTTCCATATATATTGCAGTTTAAACATTTCTACCCCAGTGATTTGAAAACAGTTGACACCTTCAGCCATGTAACTTAAGGAAATGAGACCTATGAAGACTTCCTAATAGACATGTGCACACTGAAATATTTTGTTTAGGAATTTCGTTTTCGTCTGAAAAATACATTTATTTAATTACTCTCGAAATTCGTTTTTTTTTATTTCGTTTTTCGTAAAAAATTGCATTCGTCCGAAAATCCAAATTAAGGTTGAATCTGTCATTGAAGGCTTATGGTGCCTGTCGAAAGTTCAAAGAAGATTCGAAGGAGCAGCTAAACTGTACGACGCTGTATAGTTTACCTGCTCCGTCTAATCTTCTTAGAACTTTCAACAGACACCATAAGCCAAAGTACGTGTGTACTTAGTTCTAGCTATTTTACTGCGCCTCCTCTTTGGTTACAATCAGCCAATAACATTCATCATCATCATCATCATCATCATTATTTTTATTTATCTTTTCTCCCCTACGTCGAATCTTTTCTCTCTATGTAGAATAATCTTGGACTAATAGAGTTAAGGTTAGGCACATTCGACCACAGGTTTGATGGACACAGATTGTTATTGTCATCATCATGTCGAATCTCCTATCTATATCGAACTGTTGTAGCAATGAAAATGAAAATAAAGCATTTGTTTATGTCAGATCTTTAGTTTTTCGGATTCTGCACTTTCGTTATCGTTTCTTAAAACGATAACGAAAATACCTGGAATTCGGACAAAAATGCATTCGGACAAAACGAATGCACATGTCTACTTCCTAACAGTGAGGATAGAATTAAGTATTTTAATAAGTGTGGCTCCACAACTCTTATGCCCCGTACACACGGTCGGATTTTCCGATGGAAAATGTCCGATCGGAGCGTGTTGTCGGAAATTCCGACCGTGTGTGGGCTCCATCGGACATTTTCCATCGGATTTTCCGACACACAAAGTTGGAGAGCAGGAGATAAAATTTTCCGACAACAAAATCCGTTGTCGGAAATTCCGATCGTGTGTACACAAATCCGACGGACAAAGTGCCACGCATGCTCAGAATAAATAAAGAGATGAAAGCTATTGGCCACTGCCCCGTTTATAGTCCCGACGTACGTGTTTTACGTCACCGCGTTCAGAACGATCGGATTTTCCGACAACTTTGTGTGACCGTGTGTATGCAAGACAAGTTTGAGCCAACATCCGTCGGAAAAAATCCTAGGATTTTGTTGTCGGAATGTCCGAACAAAGTCCGACCGTGTGTACGGGGCATTACACCTCCAAATCTGTTCTTGGACAGTCAATGCTGGTGTATCTTCCTGACACGCATTTGAACTAAAGAAGTGGCTTGGAAACTTTACAAAAAATCATCAACATACAGAAAAGCCAAGTTGAATGTAACCAACTACTACTACCGTAGCTAAAGAAATGTGGTAATATTTTTAGTAAATAACGCCACTTAAGTGTAGATTCTGTGAATTAGTAACTTTTACATATTGCTTTCACGTCACCTCAGTGCCCGCTGAAGAAAGAAGGACCAGTCTCCTATCTCCCTCTTGACTACTGCTTTGTCTACTTTGTGAACTTTGCAGAACATATGTTTTACAAGCCTGCCCTGAATTCTTTACTTATTTCAGCAGAAATTCCTGATTTCAAAATTCTATCCTCGTGTTATTTACCTTAAGACACCAGCATATGGGCATTTGTAGCAGACCCTTCCGACAGCTATGCTATGACAAGTAGTAGGTCTCTCTGACAATGCCAAAAATTACCACTGGCTAATACCAAGTTATTCCAAGTTCCACAGTCTACTCCTGCTGCATAGTTGCCTAACTATACTTATTTTCAAACTGAGTTATGCTTTTTTGTTTTCACATGGTGACATCGATTGGCCCAGACTTAATATTCATGCTGGTTTTTCAGAAGATTTTTGGAGCATTGTGAGCCCTGTGCTCTGCCTAACCTCAGACGGACCTATTTAAATACTTGGGTAACTTTACTATCGTCTGTACACATCTAGCACTCAGTCACCTGTACTCTCTCGTGGTGTCAGTACATAAACATTGTTCCTTTTGGCAATAAAAAAGTTTGTTTAGGTGTGAGCTGGTGGGCCTTCTATGCCTGAGCTGCTTGTTAATCCTTGTCTGGCGCTGGATGTTGGTGCGCCCTGAGTGGCAGCAGACAACTGGCGGGGTATATCTCTTGGCCTCTGCAAGGACTTGCATCATACTGCATGCGATACAGTACAAAGCTCTTGCTTTGTTCTGTATGACATGCAAAGCTCCCACATTAGAGATCTATGAGCAGACAATTGATAATTGCTCCTTTTTTCTTATTACCAGGTATATATAGATGCTGCAAGGGTTGATATTTTGAAATACAGAGAAATTTATAAACAATACAAAGAGAGCCTTGATCCTCTAGACGAGGAAGTACTGAAAGAGAAAAGGAAGCAGACGAAGCAAAGAAGAAAAAAGAGGAGACAGAAAAGGGTAAGGGATAAATGTTGCACAAGATCAGTAACAAGTATACGCTGATCATACCTTAAAGTGTTTCTAAAACTCTGACATGAAAAATGAACAAAAATATCATTTTATAAGGGAGCGTGATTTCTGTCTGCAGTCTGTTTCCTCCGCTATCTGCATGAGCTGACGGATTGAAGGGGGAGGGGGGGGGGGCAGCTCGAGCACATAAAGTCTACACACCCCTGTTAAAATGCCAGGTTTCTGTAATATAAAAAAAAAATGAGACTAAGATAAATCATCTCAGAATTTTTCCACCTTTTAATGTGATCTATAAACTGTACAACTCAGTTGAAAAACAAACTGAAATCTTTTCATCTTTTTGTTTTTAAAAATAAAAAACGAAAGTGTGCACACCCTCTTATAACTGGGGCTGTAGCTGTGTTCAGAATTAACCGCTTCAGACCTGGAAGATTTTACCCCCTTCCTGACCAGAGCACTTTTTGCAATTTGGCACTGTGTCGCTTTAACTGACAGTTGTGCGGTCATGCGACGTTGCACCCAAACAAAATTGATGTCCTTTTTTTCCCCACAAATAGAGCTTTCTTTTGGTGGTATTTGATCATCTCTGTGGTTTTTAATTTTTGCGCTATAAACAAAAAAAGAGCGACAATTTTGAAAAAAACGCAATATTTTATACTTTTTGCTATAATAAATACCCCCCAAAAATATATAAAAAAAATATTTTTTTTTCCTCAGTTTAGGCCGATATGTATTCTTCTACGTATTTTTGGTAAAAAAAAATATCAATAAGCGTATGTTGATTGGTTTGCGCAAAAGTTATAGCGTCTACAAAATATGGGATAGTTTTATGGCATTTTTAGTATTCATTTTTTTTTTTATTAGTAATGGCGGCAATCTGCGTTGTTTTTTTTTTTTTTTTTTTTTATCGGGACTGCGACAATATGGTGGACACATCGGACATTTTTGACACTATTTTGGGACCATTGTCATTTATTCAGAGATCAGTGCTATAAAAATGCATTGATTATTGTGTAAATGACACTGGCAGTGAAGGGGATAACCACTAGGGGGCGATGAAGGGGTTAAGTGTGTCCTAGGGAGTGATTCTAACTGTGGGGAGGATGGGCTTCAACTTACATGACAGCGATCACTGCTCTCGATGACAGAGAGCAGTGATCTCTGTCATGACACAAGGCAGAACGGGGAAATGCCTTGTTTACATAGACGCTTCCCTGTGCTGAGGCTCCGTCACACGATTACCTGTCCCTGCTAGCCCCTGCTCTTAAAGGGGACATACAGGTATGCCCATTTGCCCACCGCTGCCATTGTGCTGACGTATAGGGCGGCAAGTTAAGCAATCACGTTCAAAATCATGTTTAAATAGGAGTCGGTACACACCTGCCATCATTTTATAGTGCCTCTGATTCACCCCAAATAAAGTTCAGCTGCTCTAGTAGGTCTTTCCTGACATTTTCTTAGTTGCATCTACAGCAAAAGTCCTGGTCCGCAGAGCGCTTCCAAAGCTTTAGAGGGATCTCATTGTTAAAAGGTATCAGTCAGGAGAAAGGTACAAAAGAATTATCAAGGCATTAGATATACCATAGAAGACAGTCATCACCAAGTGGAGAAAATATGGCACAACAGTGACATTACCAAGACCTGGACGCCCCACCAAAATTGATGAAAAGACGAGAAGAAAACTAGTCAGGGAGGCTGCCAAGAGGCCTACAGCAACATTAACCTCTTGTTGACCAGCCGCCATCATTATACTGTGGCAGGTCGGCTCTCCTGCCGTAGGTGTATGTCGGTCTGTTCAGGGAGGCTAGCGAGCGCACGCCCTGCGGACTCTGTCTGCCGGTGACCCGCTATCGCGGTGTACAGAGGCAGAATGGGGAACTGCCTATGTAAACAAGGCAATTCTGCCTAGTGACATGTCAGATCTTCTGTTCCCATTCATCGGGAACAGCAATCTCTGTCATGTCCTAGGTAGCCCATCCCCCTACAGTTAAAACACACCCAGGGAACACAGTTAACCCCTCGATCCCCCTTTAGTGTTAACCCCTTCCCAGCCAGTGAAATGTATACAGTAATCAGTGGCTATTTTTAGCTCTGATCGCTGTATAAATGTCACTGGTCCCAAAAAAAAAGTGCCCGCACTGTCCGCTGCAATGTCGCAGTCCCACTAAAAATCGTAGATCGCCGCCATTGCTAGTTAAAAAAAAAAAAAATTATAATAAAAATGCCATAAATATATTCCTTATTTTGTAGACGCTATAACTTTTGCGCAAACCAATCAATACACGCTTATTGAGATTTTTTTTTTTTTTTACCAAAAATATGTAGAATACATATTGGTCTAAACTGATGAAGAAATTTGTGGGGTTTTTTGTTTTGTTTTTTGGGATATTTGTTATAGCAAAAAGTAAAAAAAAAATGTTTTTTTTTTAATTTTCGGTCTTTATTTGTTTATAGTGCAAAAAATAAAAACAGAGGTGATCAAATACCACCAAAAGAAAGCTCTATTTGTGGGGAAAAAAGGACATAGATTTTGTTTGGGTACAGCGTCGCATGAACGCGCAATTGTCAGTTAAAGTGACGCAGTGCCATATCGCAAAAAAGGTCTGGTCATTAAGGGGGCAAATCATTCTGGGGCTTAAGAAGTTAAAGGAGCTGCAGGAATATCTGGCAAGTACTGAGTGTTTGATACATGTGACAACAATCTCTTGTATTCTTCATATGTCTGGGCTATGGGGTAGAGTGGCAAGAAAGAAGCCTTTTCTTAGGAAGAAAAACATCCAAGCTCGGGTAAATTTTGCAAAAAAACGCATCTGAAGTCTCCCAACAGCATGTGGGAAAATGTGTTATGGTCTGATTAAACCAAGGTTGAACTTTTTGGCCATGATTCCAAAAGATATGTTTGGCACAAAAACAACACTGCACATCCCCAAAAGAACACCATACCAACAGTGAAGCATAGTGGTGGCAGCATCATGCTTTGGGGCTGTTTTTTTTTCAGCTGGAACAGGGGCCTTAGTCAAGGTAGAGGGAATTATGGACAGTTCCAAATACCAGTCAATATTGGCACAAAACCTTCAGGCTTCTGCTAAAAAGCTGAATATGAAGAGGACCTTCATCTTTCAGCATGACAGCGACCTAAAGCATACATTTAAATCAACAAAGGAATGGCTTCACCAGAAGATTACAGTTTTGGCATGGCCCAGCCAGAGCCCAGACCTGAATCCGATTGAAAATCTGTGGGGTGATCTGAAGAGGGCTGTGCACAGGAGAGGCCCTCGCAATCTGACAGATTGTTTTTGCAAAGAGTGGGCAAATATTGCCAAGTCAAGATGTGCCATGCTGATAGACTCATACCCCAAAAGACAGTGCTGTAATCAAATCAAAAGGTACTTCAACAAAGTATTAGTTTAACCACTTAAGGACCAGCCTTGTTTTAGATTTTAGGTGTTTACATGTTTAAAGCAGGTTTTTTTTGCTAGAAAATTACTTAGAACCCCCAAACATTATATATGTTTTTTTTCTAACACCATAGAGAATAAAATGGCAGTCGTTGCAATACTTTTTTTTTGCACCGTATTTGCACAGCGGTCTTATAAGCGCACTTTTTTTGGAAAAAATTCACTTTTTTGAATGAAAAAAATAAGACAACAGTAAAGTTAGCCCAATTTTTTTTATATTGTGAAATATAATGTTACGCCAAGTAAATTGATACCCAACATGTCACGCTTCAAAATTGCGCCCTCAAAAATCTCCATAGACGAAGTTTAAAAAATTCTACAGGTTGTATGTTTTGCGTTACAGAGGAGGTTAGGGCTAGAATTATTGCTCTCGCTCTACCGGTCGCGGCGATACCTCACATGTTTGGGTTGACCACTGTTTTCATATGCGGGCGATATTCGCGTATGCGTTCGCTTCTGCGCGCAAGCTCGTCGGGACGGGGGTTTTTTTAAAAAAAAAATTTTATTATTTATTTTACATTATTTAATTTTTTTTACACCGTTTTTAAAAAAAAAATTGTGTCACTTTTATTTCTATTACAAGGAATGTAAACATCCCTTGTAATAGAAAAAAGCATGACAGGACCTCTTAAATATGAGATCTGGGGTCAAAAAGACCTCAGATCTCATATTTACATTAAAATGCAATTAAAAAAAAAAAAAAAAAAAAGTAATTTAAAAAAATTACATTGAAAAAAATATGCCTATAAGAGGCGTGGGCGGAAGTGACGTTTTGACGTCGCTTCCGCCCAGCAGTGTCATGGAGACGAGTGGACGCCATCTTAGCCTCACTTGTCTCCAGACACAGGACGGAGAAGGACGCGATCGCCTCCGTCGCTACCTACGGCTCCAGTAAGCGGCAGAGGGCACCGGATCGCGGCGGGGGGGCCTCTCCCGCCACCGATTAAAAGTGATCTTGTGGCGAATCCGCCGCAGGGACCACTTTTATCAGAAAGCCGGCCGCCGCACGAAAACGGGGATACCAGGGTTATGGCAGCTAGCTGCTGCCATAACAGTATCCCCCTTCAAAGTTTGGACGTACATCGTCCTGCGGCGGTCTGGAAGTGGTTAAGGGTGTGCACACTTATGCAACCATATTATTTTAGTTTTTTTATTTTTACTTCTCTCCATGTAAAAAATTTCAGTTTTTTGTTCAACTGAGTTGTATATTTTATAGGTCACATTAAAGGTGGAAAAAGTTCTGAGATGATTTATCTTTGTCTCATTTTTTTTTTACATCACAGAAACCTGACATTTTAACAGGGGTGTGTAGACTTTTTATATCCACTGCAAATGTAAGGGTTTACAATCTCTAGTGTACCTGTGATTGGCAGGGCAGAGCGACAGGCTCAGTTTAAGTGGTTGTAACCCTTAAAAAAAAAAAAGTAATTTTAAGGCATGATCTATAGCACAGTGCTTGCGCTGTGTATTGTGTCTCTTTCTGTGTTGTAATATACCTGGTTGATCCTGCCTGTTCCTGTGTGTGCTGACCACAGTAATCATGGCTGCTGAGCCATGATACTGTGGTTGGTTTACGTGCCTCAGTCATCCCGCTCTCTCCTCTGAGTCTCTCCCCCCGCTGGTATTCCGCTACAATATGCAGCAAATATACTTGCATCCCCTCTGGTTTGTACAGTTATTAACTACAGTGTGTGTTTTGTTTTTTGTTTTTTAAATGACAAGGCTAAATGCCTTTTCTCACACCGCTGCTGTGCGTCATTTGATTTCCCTCTGCTGACGTCTGAGGGGAATCTCAGCCCCTCCTGTTGCTCTCCTTAAATCGGGGAAGGAGAGCGGTGGTCACGTGATCGCACAGCTGCGGTGTGAGAAAAAGTATTTAGCCTTGTCATTTAAAAAAAAAACACACACACACACACACACACACACACACTGTAGTTAACTGTGTAAAAAAGAGGGGATACCAGCAAAGTCACAATGTGACTTTACAAACACTTTACCTTTCACCCTTCCGAACTACGCACACGTTGCTTTTATTAATTTGCTTTGTTCAGTTGCCAGACACAAAGAGTAAGTTCTGTAGGCAGTCCAAGTTGTCTACTGAAGATTACACAGGGCTGAGGACTTTCTTACTGTACTTATGTGAGTACCTGTGTAGCCAGGTATCACTGCTGTCATATGGGAGATAAGGGTGTAAGTCATATGCTCTCCATACATGGAGGTATTGAATAGTAATTTTTACTCCCTGTTGTCAAATTAAATTGTGGGAAAGTGAAGGCAGGAAAGTTTGTGCAGCTGGAGAGGAAGGAGTAAGTAGAGTAGAGGGAGGGGTAAGTATGGGCAAAACATAGGTTTACTTTGGGGTCCATCCACCCTAATGTGAGGTAAAATTGCAGTTTCTTATGTACTTCAGGGTGGGCTTAATTTTTCTTGCTTTGCAGCACTTTTATATATGTTCTAATTGGGGGTTTGCATTTAAGGGCATGAAAAATGCACAAATCATCAAAAATCTATTAATAAAAAAGGCATTTTTTTATTCAAAGCAGTATGACCAGACCATAACTTGCAAATATATTTGAATCCAGCTGTTCCAGGGGAAAAATAACTTCAGTTTTTAGGAAGGGTATATGGTGATTTATACATTATGCACTATTTGTCTGTATATACTGTACCTTGTGCCTTCAGATAAAAAAAAAAAAAAAAACATCAATTGGCATGTCCCTGCAATAGAAGAGGGGTTATGCTCACATTTCCAGCTGCCTGTTTTGTCTATTTACCTAGTTTCAGCACTGCAGGTCCATCGGGCTCTTCAGCATTCGCATTTCTGTAAGTATTGGATGCCTTCTTCACTGCATATTGTGGTACCATCCTCAAATTCCCTACGTCATTGCTGTCCTGTAGTAGTGTAGGGGTCAAGGGAAAGAACCAAAGCAGACAGAAAAGGACATAGGCATCCAACACTCCCAGAATTGTTGAATGCTAAAGGATCCGATTGAGGCTGCAGCACTGAAATGGAGGTAAGATAGGAGACACAGGTCCCCTAAGAGGTGAATATTTTTCCTCTTCAATTGCAGGGAACTGGTATTTTGTTTTTGTTTTTTTAACTGACAGGGTCTTTTTAAGATATTTTTGGTGCACAGCAAGGTACCATTTAAGAAGACAATGTGACTAGGGTTTGTTACATTTATAAGCAATTTTTATTGTCTACATTTACCAGGTACACATCTATTAAATAAGTAAAGCTGTGTTATGAACTGTTTTAACTGTTTCCTTTAGTTTACTGAATTCAGTTTGTTATATTTTATTATCTAGGAAAGCAAATTACTTGGGAGACCCAAAAGAAGTCGTAATGCTTTCAATATCTTCCTGGCAGAAAATTACAATGAGGCTGAAGGCAATACTTTATCAGTAAGTATATGCCAAAATATAGTGCTTGTTTCTGAGGGTATTACAGGAAAATCTTTATTAATACATTTATATGCTGAATATTTACACATAAATTGAGTATCCACGCGAATTATAAAAATCTTGACAAGAGACACAGTATATTAAAAGCAACATGGTCCAATATCTAAATAACCAAGTCAGAATATGCCTAATATCAGTACCAGGGTGCTCACTATTGTGTCCGTTTTATGAAACCGAGATGATCTATGATCGTGATGATTGCAGCTGATCTCAGATCATTATCGGTTTATGAAACGGAGATGATGAGCGGAGAACATGCTCTGCGCTGACCATCTCAGCACACAAAGAATTTGTCATTAGTAAAAACAGAAATGGCTAGTTTATGAAGGTGTGATCTCGTCACCTCACTGGCGATCTCTGTCAGAGCTCTCCCTCCCAGATTCTCCAGCTCAAAGGTGGAGAGTGGGGGGGTGGGGGCAGATAAAATCCTTGGAGAACTGAGGAGGAAGATTATTGACTTTCTTCTACCTCAATATATATATATATATATATATATATATATATATATATATCTGATATAGATAGATTTAGAATATAGATATCATATTGTAGCAGGGCGTCCCAGAGAGAGCTGGGAAAAGTCCTGTTTGGAGTTTATACGTCTCCCAGGCTCCTCTCATACATGTTCAGGGATCTCTGATCCACGATCCAGTTTGGATCTTGGTCCTTTCCCCCAGGCTAATTTAAACTCCCCTGTGACAGACAGTCTTCGCTCTCTGCCTGGGAAACACAGACAACGCTGGTCTGCGAGAGCAAAAGGTTGGTGTTAAGCTGTATCTGTGGAAGCTGACAAGCTGTAGGCTTACGCAGCCTGGTAGTTAGGGCCTATATATATTATGTAGTTCGTGCCGAGACACGGTTAGGTATTTGTTTGACTATTTTTGTTCTGTTTGGTTTCTGAAACACTGTACAGCACCTGTATATAGACTTGTATATATCACCAATAAACACTGCACTGTTTGTCACTACCTCACTGGATTTGGTATCTGTGCCTGAAAGACTGCTTATCTCAGGGAGATTTGTTCCGCCTACCTGTCCCCCGGGTTACATATGATGGAGGCTGCGACCAGCTGTAGTAAGTTACTACTTAAAAGGCCAGTACCTACTGTGACTAAACATGGAGGAAATACTCAAACAATTGGCGTTATCAAAACGCTACACAGCAGCAAGCAAATGCTGCACAACAGCAAGCCAACGCTATCTCACAGGAGCAAACCAAGGCGCTGTGCCAACAGATTGGTGCTTTACATGAGCAATCGCAGAGGCTGCGACAGATAGCCACTGCTGCAAAAGCGGATAGGAAAACCCTGACTGAGGTTGTGGAGACACTAGCTCAGTGGTCACCTGCTAAAATTGATGGTGTTGCTCAGCCATCCATGTGGGTCACTTTCTTTCTAAGATGGCTGCAGATGATGATCCAGAGGTCTTTCTGCTAACGTTTGAACGGACCGCTGAGGTGGAAGGTTGGATTGAAATGCAGTGGACAGGACTGGTCACCCCCTTACTTTCTGGAAAATCGCAGGTGGCCTACTATGATCTGGAGTCAGCAGAAATGGGAGACTATGAGAAGGTCAAGCGGGAAATCCTGACGCAACTCGGTGTCACCTTGGCCGTTCGAGCATAGCGGGTCCACAGCTGGTTCTTCCAAGATGAGAGGCCCCCAAGATCACAGATGTTTGATCTAGTCCACCTGGTGCGGAAATGGCTACAGCTGGAGTCCCTGTCTGCGCCACAAATAGTGGAGCGTTCTTGGCCACTGTGCTGCAGCTCAGTATCAGGGTCTTGGCAATCTTCTTATAGCCTAGGCCATCTGTATGTAGAGCAACAATTCTTTTTTTTCAGATCCTCAGAGAGTTCTTTGCCATGAGGTGCCATGTTGACCAGTATGAGAGAGTGAGAGCGATAACACCAAATTTAACACACCTGCTCCCCATTCACACCCAAGACCTTGTAACACTAACGAGTCATATGACACCGGGGAGGGAAAATGGATAATTGGGCCCAATTTGGACATTTTCACTTAGGAGTCTACTCACTTTTGTTGCCAGCGGTTTAGACATTAATGGCTGTGTGTTGAGTTATTTTGAGGGGACGGCAAATTTACACTGTTATACAAGCTGTACACTTACTACTTTGTAGCAAAGTGTAATTTCTTTAGTGTTGTCACATGAAAAGATATAATAAAATATTTACAAAAATGTGAGGGGTTACTCACTTTTGTGAGATACTGTATGTTGGGTGCATGAAATTGTTCAAAATGATGCCTTTAGAGTTCCATTTACTGGAGCTAAGGGGCCAAGCTCAACCCCTGAAAAACTACTCCACACCATAATCCCTCCTCCACCAAATGATTTGGACCAGTGCACAAAGCAAGCTCCATAAAGACAGGGATGAGCGAGTTTGGGGTGGAGGAACTTGACTGGCCTGCACAGTAGTGGCATCAACCTTATAGAATACCATTGGGATGAATTAGAGCGGAGACTGGGAGTCAGGCCTTCTCATCCACATCAGTGCCTGTCCTCACAAATGAGCTTCTGGAAGAATGGTCAAACATTCCCAGACACACTCCTAAGCCTTGTGGACAGCCTTCCCAGAAGGGTTGAAGCTGTTGTAGCTAAAATATTGAACCCACTGACTAAGACTGGGGTGCCATTAAAGTTTTTGTGTGTGGTGTGTATATATATATATATATATATATATATATATATATATATATATATATATATATATATATATATATATATATATATATATATATATATATATATATGTGTATGTATGTATGTGTGTATATATATATATATATATAGATATATATATATAGAGAGAGAGAGAGAGAGATAGAGTGTTCAGCATAAATTAGTACACCCCTTTTGAAAAATAAGATTTTATTCAATATATTAATGAACACAAAAGAATAATTTCCAAAATTTTCACAAAACTGAGTCTTATAGAACATTTGTTTAGCTCAATACATGAAAGCAAGGTAATAATATAACTTGGATTACAAAGTCTTCAGTTTTACTCAAATGATTTGATGCAAAAATAAATACACCCCACAACAAAAACTACTACTTGATTTTTGTAATTTTAAAAGGACAGCGCCAAGTCTTCTAGGCATAGAATGAACGTTTTTCCATTCTTCAAGAACTACCTCTTTTAGAGCCTGGATGCTGGATGGAGAGTGATACTCAACTTGTCTCTTCAAAATTCCCCATAGATGTTCAACTGGGTTCAGATCAGGAGACATACTTGGTCACTGAATCACTTTCACCCTGTTCTTTTTAAGAAATGCAACAGTGGCCTTAGATGTGTGTTTTGGATCATTGGTATGTTGGAAAAGTGCACAACAACCAAGAAACGGAGTGATGGTAGCATCTTCTCTTTGAATATAGAGCAGTACCTCTGTGAATTCATGATATCATCAATGAAATGCAGCTCCCCGACACCAGCAGCACTCATGCAGCCCCACAGAAGGACGCTGCCACCACCATGTTTCACTGTAGGCACCATTCATTTTTCTTTGTACTCCTCGCCTTTGCGATGCCATACAGTTTTGAAGCCATCCGTTCCAAAAACATTTATCTTTGTCTCATCACTCCAGAGTACAGAGTCCCAGTAGTCTGCTTCTTTTTCTTTTTGGCAAATTCTAGGCAGGGTTTTTTTTTAATGGGCTTTAGGAAAGGCTTCCTTTGTGGATGACACCCATGCATGCCATTCCTCTGCAGTGTACGCCACATTGTGTCACAGGAAACAATCGCCCCAGGTTGGCTTTTTACTTCTTTAGCTAACTGCAGTGAACTTGCATGGTGATTTTCTTCAACACTTCTCATCAGAAGACGCTCCTGTCGAGGTGTTAACTTCCATGGACGTCCTGGATGTCTCTGTGAGATGGTTGCAGTTCCATCTTTGTTAAATTTTTCTATCACTTTTGCTACAGTATTCTGACTGATAAGTAAAGCTTTGCTGATCTTCTTGTAGCCTTCACCTTTCTTGTGTAAAGAAATTTTCTTTCTCAGGCCTTGTGACATTTCTCTTTCATGTGGTGCCATTGAATGGGAAAGGGTTTTCTTTGTTAAGTAATGCTCTTTTATAATCCACTGTCTGCTGGACACCTGTTTAATGAATAATTCACCTGTAGTTGAATTATTGTTAATTAGGATTTTGTTGTCCAAAATTTAGCTTTGCTCCTGCTTCATTGGTGGTATTCCTTTTTTCAACATGGTCTTGAATGAATTTGTTAGGAAAAATACTTTTTTTGTGTGTACAAATTAACAAATGTTGGTTGAAATCAATGGCCCACATTTGTGGGAGTATTTTTGTAGTATAGCGTCCCATAGAAAATTTTGATTCTGAAAGGAAAGTAAAAGTTTTCTGACAAATCTGTTGGGGTATACTCATTTATGCTGATATATATATATATATATATATATATATACACACACATATTTACCAGCCACTTTATTAGGTACACCTTGGTAATACCGAGTTGGATTGCCTTTTGCTTTCAGAACTGCCTTAGTTCTTCGTGGCATAGATTCAACAAGGTGTTGGAAACATTCCTCAGAGATTTTGGTTCATATTGACATGATGGCATCACGCAGTTGCTGCAGATTTGTTGGCTGCACATCCATGATGTGAATCTCCCGTTCCACCACATCGCAAAGGTGCTCTAATGGATAGAGATATGTTTACTATGGAGGCCATTGGAGTACAGTGAACTCATTGTCATGTTCAAGATACAAGTTTGAGATGATTTGAGCTTAGTGACATGGTACATTATCCTGCTTGAAGTAGCCATCAGAAGATGGGTATACTGTTGTTATAAAAGGATGGACATTGTCAGCAACAATACTCAGGTAGGCCCTGGAATTTAAAGGGGTTGTAAAGCCGGGAGTTTCTTTTTTATCCGAATGCATTTTATGCATTCAGATAAAAAGCCGCCTGTGTGCAGCAACCCCCCTAATACTTAGCTGAGCCCCATCTCTGTCCAGCGATGTCCACGAGTGTCTCGGCTGTCCAAGACTCTCCCCCCTGATTGGCTGAGACACAGCAGTGGCGCCATTGGCTCCCGCTGCTTTCAATCAAAGTCAGCTAGCCAATCGGGAGATGGCGGGGCGGGACAGGGCTCTGTGTCTGAATGGACACACAGTGCTGTGACTCGGCTCGGTGCCCCCATAGCAAGCTGCTATGAGGGACCAGGAGCACAGAAGAGGGACCAGAGGAGAGGAAGACCTGCGTTGCTCTGTGCAAATCCACTGCACAGAGCAGGTAAGTATGACATGTTTGTTATTTTTATAGAAAAAAAAAAGGAGACTTTTCAATCGCTTTTAAATGATGCTCAATTAGTACTAAGGGGCCCAAAGTGTGCCAAGAAAATATCCTCCAAACCATTACACCATCAGCCTGAACCCTTGATACAAAGCAGGATGGATCCATGCTTTCAGGGTATTTATGCCAAATTCTGACCCTACATCTTAATGTTGCAGTTGAAATCGAGACTCGTAAGACCAGACATTGTTTTTCCAATCTTCTATTGTCCAATTTTGCTGAGCCTGTGACAATTGTAACCACCGTTTCTTGTTCTTAGCTGACAGGAGCGGCACCCGGTGTGGTCTTCTGCTGCTGTAACCCATCTGCTTCAAGGTTTCTATGTGTTGTGCATTCAGAGATGGTATTCTGCATACCTTGTAATGAGTGGTTATTTGAGTTAATGTTGCCTGCTATCATCTCGAACCAGTCTGCCCATTCTCCTCTAACATCAACAAAGCACTTTCGTCCACAACTGGATATTTTCTCTTTTTCGGACTATTCTCTGTAAACCCTGTATTCATTAATATGCAGACATTAAAATTATTTATTTTTTTTTTTATGCAAAGTATGGTTGGGAATATAACTTGTGCCATTCTTGCAGTTATGAAGGTTTTAGAGTGTTTAAGCCCTTCTTACATATACAGTATTGTTTGCTAAAAAGCAAAAAAAAAACATATAGCAGAGAGCAAGACAGAGGAAGAAACTATTAATGCTATTATTGTTTTACAGGTAAAGATGAGGCACTTAGTACATCAGTGGGAAAATATGACTAGCTCAAAAAAACAGGTAAGAGTTATTAGCATGTGGCCTTTTTGATTACCAACACTATGATAGGTTTCCATGAGATTACGTTGTTGTTTTGATGGTGTAGCTTTTACATATATTATAGTCCATAATAGAGGACGTTCCATCAAAACGCTGAGGCACTAAACATTGTTTGAAGAAACCTTTCCATCACTGCTGTTTTCTGCGAAAGCTAAGATGTTCACATTGGTTGTATGTGGCCTTTATTTTTACTTGAAACTGCACGGACAAAATAAATTCAGAGCTAAATACAGCATTAAATTGTGATGCAAATTACATTTGGATGCTTTCAGCAGTAGGAAGTTTTTCTGGTCCTGTTAACTCCAAATTAGGTTACACGGATCTATGGATTCCAATCCATTTTACTAGCTCCTGAAGTAGAATAGTAAAGTATTGAACCAGGCAGAACTTAAGCAATGCAGGTTTATTAACAGCTGATAACATACAGGTTTATGTTCAAAATATTACAATATACAGGTCTAATTTATACAGTTTCTTACAATGGAAGCATATTAGATATAAATATTCTTATCCTCTACCCCAATTGATACAATTGTGAATTGTTCTTACCTTGAACCAGAATGGGTCTTTACTGCCAATTCTTGGGAACCTCTCACCTGATAGGGACCAGCCAATTGGCCGGTGGTCTGGTCTCCTCACAGAGTTCTGGGTTCCAGCTCAACCAAGTTTGTGAGGGAAATTCACCTGAGACCACACTCCGGAACAAGTTAAGAAGTCTTCTCTGACTCGTACGAGGAGACAAGTTATGGACAGATACTTGCCCATTGGTTCTGACCTCTATGACCCGTGCAATAGGGCAGCATACATAGAGTCCAGCCTTATGAGCTCCTATCTGACTTGTCCGAAGGGACAAGTTAGGACAGATACTTGCCCATTGGTTCTGACCTCTATGACCCGTGCAATAGGGCAGCATACATAGAGTTCAGCCTTATGAGCTCCTATCTGACTTGTCTGTCTAACAATTGCAGAGCTTGCATTTATATACACTTTTACAAGTCTTATCTCAACTTATCTCTTACATATGATTGGTCGCTAAGATCTACATCAAAGTAACCAACCATAAATCTGACACCTGTTCTACAACCAGATAAACTTAATTATTCCCAAAATTCCTATATGTTCATTAAAGTGATTTATAACTGGTTTTGTCCAATTAAAAACACCTGTATAGAGACAGTCTGGCACCCAGCTGTGTTATCAGACTCTCCTTATTATTATTATTATTATTATTATTATTCAGGATTTATATAGCGCCAACAGTTTACGCAGCGCTTTACAATATAAAAGGGAGACAATACAGTTATAATATAATACAATACAATACAATAGGATTAAGAGGGCCCTGCTCAGAAGAGCTTACAATCTAATAGGTCTTGATAAGATTTAACTAGCTTTAAGGATTTGCAGATTTACAACTTTGAGACAATTAACTTTCAATAACCCCACCAGATGTTTTATATGTTTCACTATATGCATGTATTTTAACAGTTTTAATGAGGGCACAAGCAGACCTTTGTTTGACCCTGTCAAACTTAATTAATGTTCTGTACATAACTTTCCTGTATTCCACCTAATTATTTTAACCACCTGTTTTCTTATCTGTCTGAGACCATTCTACATAACTTGAATCTATTCTAATGAACTTTCATCCAGTAGACTATCTTAATACATTTTCGAGAACACCTGTTTACAAGTACTTGTCATAAAGCAGAGGTCATTTAAAGTTCAACACTTATAAATGAAGACTTTCTAAATCTATGGAAAACACAGTATACATTATTAAAAGATTAATAATTGTTGCTTTACTTATTGAATAATAATATTGATAAAACCACTACTATATAATAATATGAATAATAATAATAATAATAATCAATAAAATATATGCAAATCAATATATATAATATGAAATACATTGGCTAATATGAGATTCCACAACCCTCCCTATTCAAGCTCACCCCACTCCTTTTCCCCATGGATAGGCTAAAGCTGACTATAGACGGTTTGAATCGACAGCCGATTCAACAGGAACTGTGCGAGTTTCGAGCTGTGTATGGGCAGGCTAAATGGGCCAAGTTTATTGATTACTCGACTTGGGCACAACCAGCCTAACTGATTTTACTTGCGATTATTGCTAGCGGCTGCTAGCAATAATCAATGTCTTCTCCCAGCGGGGACTGCTTTCCCCAACCCGGCTCCACCCTCCTGAGAGAATATAATGTCTCAGCAGGAGGAATTTCCTAGTCATCGTGGTCCAGTGTTAATTTTGGCAGCAAATTTCGATTTAGTCTTAGGACTAAAATGGCATTTTAGTTTGAGTCCCATTTTAGTCTTCTGCAGTTGTTTTAGTCCTATTTAGTCGACTAAATCTCCAGTACATTTTAGTCGACAAACTCATTTTAGTCATCTAAATTGAATGGGTGTGGTTAAATTGTAATGCATTAGTTAAGCATTTCTCTACAATTTCCAAACTCATATTCTGCTGGAGTGAAAAATCTAATATGTTATTATTTATGTTATTTAGGTATGAACATGCACTACAGACCAGTGTTAAGTCAAATTTCAATTTAGTTTTAGTCTTAGTCTTTTGACTAAAATGCCATTTTAGTTTTAGTCTTATTTTAGTCATCTCAATTATTTTAGTTGACTAAAATAGTATTTAGTCGTAATGAAATGTTTTAGTCGACAAAATTAACACTGGCGTGGTCTAAGCTGATGAGGGGGAATTTTGGGTGCAGGAAAGAAATTTGCACAGTCTGTGGCCTGCCTTACCCCTTTGCTTTAATTAAGTTCCCACTGAGACTGGTGGAGAGGGCTTTACCAAATACCTGTCAATCGTCTTGTCATTCCAGCATCCACTCTGTGCTGTATTCCATAGGCTACACCTATGTTACCCATTCTATCCTTACCCTACTTTAAAAAGCTGAGTTCCTGCCCAGGCAGCATTTGGATAATTCCCTTCTCCTTCTCTTAATGTAGTGGGGACTTGGTCCCCTGGAACATTGTGGAAATTCAACCTTGTTTGGTTTTCCTTGTTCCCAGAAGAAACTGACCTCGCCCCCATATGGTCTGCTTTCTATGAATTGAATGATAACACTGATGTATTAATAACTTGGGTCTCTTTTAAGGCCTTGTGCACACTGGACATTTAGCCCCTGTGCACAAGAGTTTGGCATTCTTTTGCAGACGGAAGTTAAGGAACCCTGCTGCTGGCAGCCTAGAAAAAATCTTTGAGCAGCTGAAATGTACTGGGTGTTGATGGTGCACCAAGTGATACAAATGTTTAGGGCAGTATGCACTCAGGGATGTATTTCCAGAGTGCAGATTTCTTGTGTTTTGGGCATTCATCCCTGGGCACATACTGCCCTAAGCATTAGTGTACCACTTGGTGCCACAGCCGCTTTTAGCCTTTCATAGAGATTTACAGACTGCCAGCAATGGGGCTGGACAGATGTGCCTTTGCCTCCCGCTTGCACAAAGAGGTTGTAATCTCATGCACAGGCATGAGGTTAAAAACCCAATGTGCATGAGGACTTAGGTGTACGCCTGTGGTTTATTATTTAACACTGTGCAAAACTTAAAACATGCCTTCATGGCGGAGGAGCATAGTTTTACCAGCCTAATACTTGCCTCTGAAGCAAAGTGTGTGCGACATCCTTCTCTTACCTCTGAATGACCTTGGCAGCAGGCGTCTTTTCAGCATAAAATGCATTGTGCGGAAAAGTCGAAAGTTCAGGCCTTCTTTACTCAACAAAAGATTTATAAACAATGAAAACTGGTAAACTATTGGCTTTTCTATCTAAAACGCAACAGTAACCAACTTGTATCACACAATTTGTTTACTACTAGTAGTAACTGCTGTCAACGATCATCTTAAAAGATTTGTAAAGGTTCAGCCTTTTTTTAATTATTTTTTTTTTATAATAACAAACATGTCATACTTTGTTTTTGTATAGAGCAGCCTCTTCTCGGGACCCCTGCCAGCTGCTAAGTGCCCCCATAACAAGCCGTTTTCCCTCGAGTCGCCTCTGTGTGTCTGAGACACACATGTGCTGTTCGGCCCCGCCCCCACTCCCTCCTCAGTAGCTTTGATTGACAGAAACAGGAGCCAATGTTGAAGGCCTAATCATACACACATAGACTCAAAAACTAGCACTCTACGCAAAAGATGCGATCCTCTTCTTAGCTAATCTCACTGACTCTTTAAACTGCATTGGATAATATTGGAAATTCTGGCAACTACTCAGGCCTCACTATTCAAAACCTAAATTTTTTGCTATAAATCCTATACCTACCCACTTTGTTGGGTCTTTAAGTTCCTTTATCTAGGTAGCTATTATAATTACCAAAGAATAGGGCTGGGTAAAAAAAATCTATTTGAATCAAGTTCAGAGGTCAAATCAATTCAAATTTTCAGCAAATCGATTTTTTAGCTGAGGAGCTGCGGGCAGGAGTTTTTAGGCGAGGCCGCGGCTTAGGCCTAATCCGCGAGGCCGGATGTCGCGGACTGGGCCGAAGCCGCGGCCTCGCCTAAAAACTCCTGCCCGCAGCACCTCAGGACCGGCGCGCTGTCCATCAAAAAAAAGAAAAATTGTGAATCAAGTTTTTTTTTTAAAAAATCGCAGATTTTTTTTTTGGAGAAAATCGCCCAGCTCTACCAAAGACCCACACACCTTAATGAAAGAAAATGTGACATTCCCCAAACCACCCCCTCATAATTATTAGACAGGCCTCCCTAAACTACACTAAATCCACTAGGTTAAATACCACCACCGACCCCACCTCTTCAGAAAAATCTTCAAATTCTGAGTTTCAGTCCATTCCCAATTCATAACTCCTAGGTCAATTATTAATGGCTATTCAGCTACCTAATTCTTAAATCCGAAATACACCTTAAAGAAAAGCTCCAGTCTGTAGAAAAATAAAATATTGTAGCTGCTGTCCTTTAATATAAGGACACTTACCTGTCCAGGGATCCCGCGATGTCAGCCCCCCAAGCCAATTCATCAATTGGCTTCCGGTTCAGGAGTCGACATTGTAGGTAGGGGAAACTGGCAGTGAAGCCTTTCCTACTGAGCGTGCACGAGTCACGCTGTGCTTTCTGAATGGTCCCGCCATCTTCTGGGACCTGTGTATGTCCCAGAAGGCAGCAGGGGGAAGGAGGAGGAGCCGGAAATGTCGTAGATCGGTGATCTTACCCAGAAGTGAGCATGGGTACCTGTCAAAAGCTACCTGCCCCCCCCCCCCCAAAAAAAAGTGCCAAATGTGGCAGTGGAGGGGGGGGTGGGTGCAAAGAGGCTGAGCTTCCCCTTTTGGGTGGAGCTCCATGTTAAGCTGGGTACAATTTTCTTATTTTAGCCAGTAGGCTAAAAGAAAAAAAAAAAAAGGCAGATTCCTGCATCCACACAAGCAAGGTGGATGCAGGAATTGCCCCCACCATTGGAATACACTGATCAGCACTGCTGCCGTTGATTGAATGGGAATTTTCCAGCAGGTATGTTCAACAGACACTGTTGTGACAATCAACTTCTGTCAAACAAGGAGGGCGGGCTACACAGATCGAAATTTGTCCAGTCCCTGCTATTGCATTTATTGTGGCGGAGCTGGAAGTGGTTAAGGGATTGACCAATAAAGTTTGCAGTAGTGGCTGTTTAGCCCCCCAAGAGCCGCACAACATGTCTCTGGCCAGAGAGTAGACAGGAGAGTAAACAATTTTAGAGGGGCAGGAGCATAAATTTAAAGGATGATGTTATAAAAGTTATCCTTTTAAGGTAAATGCTACAATAATCAGTTAAAATATATAAACACCGAAAATGCATTGTATCACCACTGGATTACTTAAGACAAGAGATTATTATTTAATCAACCTGCTTGCTTGCTATTGTGTTTGCCAGATCCTATAATTGCATTACAACCGTTTCTATTTTATCATTCTTTTCTCTTCTGACAGGTGTATTTGCAGTTAGCTGAAGATGACCAAGTCAGATACCAAAACGAGTTAAAGGCTTGGGAAGAACAGATGATCGAAATTGGTCGTGAAGATCTTGTTCGAACTAAGATAAGAAAACGTCTTTTGAAAGAAAGATTTGTGTCGGCAGAGGGGGAATCTGGAAAAAAGGAAAATAAGAAGTCTTCTGAACTTGCTGAAGGAAGGACAAGAGGTCCTAAAATGCATGAAGAGTAAAGTCATGAGGATTTACAGTACTTAAATACCCCACAAACTGTGCAACGTGGTTCCTTAAGGAGGACAATAGCAAGTGGCATACTGTCACGTCGCAACACATGCAGCAGCTTGCCTATACAAAGGATTTGTCTGTATGTTCATGTGACATTTTATCCTACAAGGGAAAAGACTTTACATGTGTCCAGCTTTTTCATACCATTCTGAGTCCAGTAAGAGCATTTTGTTCTGCCAACAAACGATTTAACTTCTTTCAGTTCAGCTATTTTTGTGTGTTAATTAAATAATAATTTCACATTTACTGTGTTGCATTTGTTTTGTTTTTAGTAGACTAGCATTAAAAAAAACAGAAGTGTACTTTTCAGGTTTTTTACTTTGTTGAAACAAATGTGTAAACTGTTAAATGGTCCAAAATATGGTGACTGGTTGCATTTAGACTTCCCCTAGATGTCAGATCTCCCAAACTTCCCCTAGATGTCAGATCTCCCAAACTTCCCCTAGATGTCAGATCTCCCAAACTTCCCCTAGATGTCAGATCTCCCAAACTTCCCCTAGATGTCAGATCTCCCAAACTTCCCCTAGATGTCAGATCTCCAAAACTTCCCCTAGATGTCAGATCTCCAAAACTTCCCCTAGATTTTAGATCTCCAAAACTTCCCCTAGATGTTAGATCTCCAAAACTTCCCCTAGATGTCAGATCTCCCAAACTTCCCCTAGATGTCAGATCTCCCAATAAGAGAACGGTGAAAGATTTTCTGATAGGGAAAACCATCTCCACCTTTTGAAACATTTTTTCTCAAAGCTGCTTGTTTTCTCCCACCTTGCTGATATTTGTAACCTACAGTGCAGCACCAGCTGCCACTGCTGGTCCTGCATTGTACATGATGAGGTTGAGGGTCCCTCCACATTCTTGTGCAAAGAAGACTGGAGTCCTGGCTGGTCTAGGACCTAGAAAAAAGGTAAGTATTTATTTGTCCTTATTGCAAGGCCCACCTTCTCCCTTTTCAGACCAGGCGAGAAAAGAAATAAGAAGCATATTCAGAATATATTGAGAAAGGTCCAACAAATTGTCTAGTGCTTAGCCATGCACAAACATGGGCTGCCTGCACCGCAGCACCTGACAGGTCAAGCTGCAAAATCACATGGTACATTTGCAGAGTATAGGCCTCAGCGCGAATGTAAATGAGGCCTTTTTGTTAAAAAGTGGAATGCATGAACTATTAACGGCTGCTTTAAAATGAAAAGAGGAACAATTAAATAAAATCTGGTTTTACTGGCACGATTTCTTGGTACTCGCGAGACTACAACACCTTTATGGCCTCCCCGGGTGAGCAACTGTGACTGTGCATGCATTCCCAAACCTCTTTCTTTTTTTCTTTTTTTTTTCCCTTCTTCCTCCTAAGTTTTCCTGTTTCCTGTCCTACCCTATTGAGCTTCTAACTTCCATGACGTTATGGCTTTTTCTTTCTATTAGAAAATTTGTTCGTGTACACCAGCCTCTGGGTGAATTTAGTGTTTTACACTTGGGTTGCACCGATACCACTTTTTTTAAGACTGAGTACAGGTACCAATACTTTTTTTTTTTCCAGGTACTCGCCGATACCGATAATACTTTATTTTTTTGGGGGGGGGGGGGTCAGTGTTTTTTTTGTTTTTTTGTTTTGTTTTTTTTTATTACTTTTTTATTATTTTTTCAATTTAACCTTTAATTTTTTATTATCTTTTTTTTTTTTTTTATATGTTTTTATTTATCAGCCCTGTTGAGGGGGGACGCTTTGGGGAGATATCAGGAGTCTAAACAGACTCCTGACATCTCCCCTTTGAGACAAGGAAACAAGGAAAGCGACTGAGGACAGAGATTCCTAAGTTCCTTTCTCTGCAGCCTCAGCTGCACTAAAGATGAATAAACAGGAGACAGCGGCTCCTCTCCATTCATAAACTGAAGCATCGTAAACACAGTTAACTGTGATAACTGACTCTGTGCATTTGGAAAAGGAAGGAGCCGGTAAATCACATATATACATATACTGTCTCCTTCCTCCGCTCTCCATCCTGACAGATCTGGGGGGGGGGGGGGGGTGCCGGAGGAGGACCTGGACATGGACGCGCAGAGCACAGAGTGGGACCCCGGAGGACAACACGGAGAGAAGGAGGAGGACACCTGAAGCCAGAGGAGGACACGGGGGACAGTCGGGGGTAATTGGTGTAGCGGTGGTGGGGAGTTACAAGCACCAATCCCCCTGTATAGCCTTTCATCAAAGCAGCTGACCTTAAAAAGGTTTTAACGATCCCAAAATAGCTCCCATACACGTAATGTGTTTCATGTGTGTATTTTAATGCATGAGGTGCATTTTAATGGATTGATTTGATTTGCTATGACTAATGCCATGGAATTTATATTTGCTTATTACAGTTGTAAAGATGCTGCCTGACCTATTCAATACTATGACATAAAGTGTGTATTCTTTTTGAATTTTTTCAAAGTGTTGAGGTTCCTTCTGTAAAACAAGGGTAATTTTCAGCATAATATAATAGGGAACCTGTAGATGGTGCTGCTGGCACAAAAAAAAAACTTACTTTTTTTTTTTTTTTTTTTTATGCTCTTGTGTCTGTGACTGAATTAAGCTCATGGGTTATCGTTTTTATGTTGTTTTTATTTCCTATTGATGATCCATGATCTAAACATGCCAGAACCTTGCTCACTCTCCCAAAACATTTAAAAAGATTTTTTAGAATACCTTGCTCCTTTGTCAAATTATTTTGTTTTGACATAATTACAAGGTCTGCTTAAAATTCCTAATTGCACTCACCAGTGGTAGGGGCTGGCAGAGTGCCCTACATGCACTTGGCTGATGTAGGTGGGTTCTGCCACATTTCAACCTCCAAGCAGCTAACACACAAATGCATTTCTGCCCTTGAATTCTAAAGCAATCCCACAGCGTAGGAGGAAATAACAGGTGATGTCAAAGATGAGCTTTACGGATATGATTTTTCATAAATATGGGCAAAGAACTCCATCCACAAAATTACCTAGCGCACATATAACCTTGCTCAGCGTGGCAAATTTAAAACGAGTTTTAGCAGTGAGGAATGAGGAGTACTCTTCTCTTTCCTCTCAGCTACTAACAATTCTGGACCAGATCCAGCCGGGCATTTTAGAACATCGCTAAACCCTGGAAAGGTAAGTAATTAAAGGACTTGTGCTTTTTTTAACTGTACTCCCTGGTGAACTGCTAGTAAATAGGTTAGGGGTGAGGTGAGTGGTACATAACCCCCCCCCCCCCCCAGCCCCCTACCTCGTGCTATCACCCCAATGTCCACCTTAGGCACCAGTGATTTAGAAGCAGGACCCTTCCCAGAGTACCTCCTCCCAATGCTGAAGAGCATGTCAGCTGATAACCAGACTGCATCTCCATTTAATTTGAGTATATTAGCCTGCATGTCTGGCATGCTAGGCTGGTTAGCTCTAGGAAGTGTAGCGTGGATCATGACATTTTTTTTTCTTTTTTTTAGTTAAAAAAAAAAAAATAACCAAGTGTTGAATGTACATTAAATACACAGGTTCACTGTGATCAATAGATTGAATGTGGAAAAAAGAATCTTGGTCAGTCAGTCAGGCCTGATCCCTGCGATCGCTAACAGTTTTTTTGGTAGCGTTTTGGTGAACAGGCAAGCACCAGCTGCCTAGTACACCCCGGTCGTAGTCAAACAAGCACTGCAGTAACACTTGGTGACGTGGCGAGTCCCATAAGTGCAGTTCAAGCTGGTGAGGTGGCAAGCACAAGTAGTGTCCCGCTGCCACCAAGAAGAAGACAAACACAGGCCCATAGTGCCCTTCCTGCTGCAATCGCCAATCCTAATTGGAACCCACCACTTCTGCAGCACCCGTACTTCCCCCATTCACATCCCCAACCAAATGCAGTCGGCTGCTTGAAAGGCATTTTCTTTATGTCCTCCCGAGTCCCCCTACCCAACGAACCCCCCCAAAAAAGATGTCATGTCTGCAGCAAGCGCGGATATAGGTGTGACACCCGCTATTATTGTCCCTCCTGTCCTGACAATCCTGGTCTTTGCATTGGTGAATGTTTTCAACGCTTCCATACACTAGTTGAGTATTAGCGTAGGGTACAGCATTGCACAGACTAGGCACACTTTCACAGGGTCTCCCAAGATGCCATCGCATTTTGAGAGACCCGAACCTGGAACCGGTTAGAGTTATAAAAGTTACAGTTATAAAAAAAGTGTAAAAAACACAAACAAATATATAGAATAAAAAAAACAAAAATAGTTGTCGTTTTATTGTCCTCTCTCTCTATTCTCTCTCTATTGTTCTGCTCTTTTTTTACTGTATTCTATTCTGCAATGTTTTATTGTTATTATGTTTTATCATGTTTGCTTTTCAGGTATGCAATTTTTTATACTTTACTGTTTCCTGTGTTTTATTGTTAACCATTTTTTTGTTTTCAGGTACGCCATTCAGCTGCAGCGCGGATTTATTTATCTTGACAGCAACAGCGTTTGCTCCCACGATACATAAAGCCGTGACTCCAGCGCTGTTGGAGGTGATATATGCCGAAGCATGGGGGCAGCAGGGGCAGAGGAGCGATTTGCTCCTAACTTTTGGGGCGGATGCCCCCATGCTTTGGCATATATAAATGGTGCATGTATGCCAATCATTAGAAGTGGGTGGATGAAGGGAGGTATTCTAATGGTGGGCATACCCACCAATCAATCTCTTTTTTTCGTTCAGCCCACAGGCTGCATGAAAAAAAGATTACAATATATGCCCAACAAGGACCAGCAACGTACTGGTATGTTGCTGGACTTTGAGTGGTTATACCAGAAAGATGCCTGCAGGTTTAGGTATCATCTTGGTATCATTCTTTTCAGCCAGCGGTCGGCTTTCATGTAAAAGCAATCCTAGTGGCTAATTAGCCTCTAGACTACTTTTACAAGCAGTGGGAGGGAATGTTCCCCCCCCCCCCCACCGTCTTCCATGTTTTTCTCTGGCTCTCCTGTCCCAACAGGGAACCTGAGAATGCAGCCGGTGATTCCGCCAGCTGACCATAGAGCCGATCAGAGACCAGAGTGGCTCCAATCATCTCTATGGCCTAAGAAACCGGAAGCTACAAGCATTTCGTGACTTAGATTTCGCCGGATGTAAACAGCGCCATTGGGAAATTGGGAAAGCATTTTATCATACTGATCTTGGTGTGGTCAGATGCTTTGAGGGCAGAGGAGAGATATAGGGTCTAATAGACCCCATTTTTTTTTTTTAAAAGAGTACCTGTTACTACATATTGCTATCATAGGGGATATTTACATTCCCTGACATAACAATAAAAATGATACAAAAAAAAAAAAATGAAAGGAACAGTTTAAAAATAAGATAAAAAAGCAAAAAAAAAAAAAGCACCCCTATCCCCCCCTGCTCTCGCGCAAAGGCGAATGCAAGCTTTGGTCTGGCGTCAAATGTGAACAGCAATTGCACCATGCATGTCAGGTATCACCACGAAGGTCAGATCAAGGGCAGTAATTTTAGCAGTAGACCTCCTCTGTAAATTTAAAGTGGTAACCTGTAAAGGCTTTTAAAGGCTTTTAAAAATGTATGTAGTTTATCGCCACTGCATGTTTGTGCGCAATTTTAAAGCATGTCATGTTTGGTAACCATGTAAATGGCATAAGATCATCTTTTTTAATTCATCAAACATTTGGGCAATATAGTGTGTTTTAGTGCATTAAAATTTTAAAAAGTGTGTTTTTTTCCCAAAAAGAATCATTTGAAAAATCGCTGCACACATACTGTGTGAAAAAAAAAATGAAACACCCACCATTTTAATCTGTAGGGCCTTTGCTTTAAAAAAAAATATATAATGTTTGGGGGTTCAAAGTAATTTTCTTGCAAAAAAAAAATATTTTTTCATGTAAAAAAAATTGCCAGAAAGGGCTTTGTCTTCAAGTGGTTAGAAGAGTGGGTGATGTGTGACATAAGCTTCTAAATGTTGTGCATAAAATGCCAGGACAGTTCAAAACCCCCCCATTTTGGAAAGTAGACAGCCCAAGCTATTTGCTAACAGGCATGTCGAGTCCATGGAATATTTTATATTGTGACACAAGTTGAAGGAAAAAGACAAATTTTTTTTTTGCACAAAATTGTCACTAAATGATATTACACCCCAAAATACATTCTGTTGCTTCTCCTGAGTACGGGGATACCACATGTGTGAGACTTTTTGGGAGCCTAGCCGCGTACGGGACCCCGAAAACCAAGCACCGCCTTCAGGGTTTCTAAGGGTGTAAATTTTTGATTTCACTGCCTATCACAGTTTTGGAGGCCATGGAATGCCCAGATGGCACAAACCCCCCCACAAATGACCCCATTTTGGAAAGTAGACACCCCAAGCTATTTGCTGAGAGGTATGGTGAGTATTTTGCAGACCTCGCTTTTTGTCACAAAGTTTTGACAATTTTGAAAATTGAAACCAAATGAAAACAAATGAGAGCTGCAAAATACCATGCCTCTCAGCAAATAGCTTTAGGTCTCTACTTTCCAAAATGGGGTCATTTGGGGGGGGTTTGTGCCATCTTGGCATTTTATGGCCTTCGAAACTGTGATAGGTAGTGAGGAGTGAAATCAAAAATTTACGCCCTTAGAAATCCTGAAGGCGGTGCTTGGATTTCGGGGCCCCGTACGCGGCTAGGCTCCCAAAAAGACCCACAAATGTGGTATCCCCATACTCAGGAGAAGCAGCTAAATGTATTTTGGGGTGCAATTCCACATATGCCCATGGCCTGTGTGAGCAATATATCATTTAGTGAAATTTTTTGTAATTTTTTATTTTTTTTGTCATTATTCAATCACTTGGGACAAAAAAATTAATATTCAATGGGCTCAACATGCCTCTCAGCAATTTCCTTGGGGTGTCTACTTTCCAAAATGGGGTCATTTGGGGGGTGGTTTGTACTGCCCTGCCATTTTAGCACCTCAAGAAATGACATAGGCAGTCATAAACTAAAAGCTGTATAAATTCCAGAAAATGTACCCTAGTTTGTAGACACTATAAGTTTTGCGCAAACCAATAAATATACACTTATTGACATTTTTTTAACCAAAGACATGTGGCTGAATACATTTTGGACTAAAATTATGACTAAAATTGAGTTTATTGGATTTTTTTATAACAAAAAGTAGAAAATATCTTTTTTTTTTTTTTAAATTTTCGGTCTTTTTCCGTTTATAGCGCAAAAAATAAAAACCGCAGAGCTGATCAAATACCATCAAAAGAAAGCTCTATTTGTGGGAACAAAAGGACGCAAATTTTGTTTGGGTACAGCATTGCATGACCGCGCAATTAGCAGTTAAAGCGACGCAGTGCCAAATTGTAAAAAGTGCTCTGCTCAGGAAGGGGGTAAATCCTTCCAGGGCTGAAGTGGTTAAAGAACACAATATACAGGGATACCTACACAGGTTGAACTGGATGAACTATTGTCTTTATTCAACCTTATCTACTATGTAACTATAAAATATTTGTTATTTTTAGAAAATAAAAAACAAAGCTTTACAATCAGTTTAAACTAAGTTTTAAAATAAAGCTTTACCTAAATCTAACACTAAATCATTGACCCATTTAGCTACCAATTTTATACCATATTAAAAATGAACACGAACATTTTTTACATAAACAGTTTTTCTTGTATGCATGTATGTTAACCTCTTGCCGACCACATAACGTGTGCAAGAATAATAAAAGTCCTTCTTATCTAGCCAGGGTAAGTACAAGAAGAGGCATGAATAGTCATGCTTATGTAATGGCAGAATACCATGGAGCAGCAGGTATCCTGTGCCAACGAGTGTTAATAGATGACTTCTCTGTATACATTGTACAGGACACCAGGAGTGTGTCCTGCATTGCAGGTACATTTCCCAGATATTTGGGCTGTGGTCCCTTTAAGGGGGACAGTTGTGGAGACATTGCTGTACTCAGGGGTTTTCACCCATGCAGGGTGAGGTGTTTTGGGGGTGTTTGGCTAGCCAGGGGACTGATTTCCAGTAAACCATCTGGTTTGATTAGGGACCCTGAATTTTGGAGGTCCAAAGAAATTTGAAAAAACCTCCAAACCCTGACTACCAGGACTCTGGTCCCGAAGGGGGGTAGCCTCCCTGGCGGTTTTCCCGAGTGTGGCTCGGGGTTAAAATTCAGGACCATTAGCGGTAACCCCGAGCCACACTCGGGATTACATCGCAGGATTCTGGTGTGGCTTTACTTACCTTGTCCCCGGGATCCTGCGATGTCCCCCGCTGTGTCTGCGGGCTCCGTCCTCCTCCGAAGCCTCTCTGTGCCAGGCTCTGTTCCCTGCGAGCGGCGTGACGCATGGGGGCGGAGCCTGGCGGCAAATTCGAAAAATTGTAAAAACATAACACATACAGTACTGTAATCTTACAGATTACAGTACTGTATGAAATCGTTTCACATCCCTTTTGTCCCCAGTGCTTTGTCCTATGCCCTGCATGCAGTTTTATGTTATATATACTGTTCTTTCTGCCTGGAAACTGTAGATTGTCCATAGCAACCAAAAAGTGTCCCTTTACGTCAAAAGTGGCTTTAGACCAGCTAGAAAACAGCAATAGTAAATTAGAACACTTGCAGAATTGAGCGATAGTGAATCGTGGGGAAATTTATTCTATTATTATTATTTTTTATTTTTTTTTAATTCTTTATTTTTATTTATTATATTATAATTTATGTTTTTGTGTTTCAAACTTTATCATATCTACTAGACTCTTGTTTGGACAGATTTAAGTGTGTTATTGTTAAGAATTACAGACCTACAAATTTCCATGCAAAATAATTGTACCGCTTTCAGCACCTAAAATCCGAAATAATCATACCGCCAGGGAGGTTAAGCTTCAGGCAGAAGAGGCTTGAAAGGCAAGAAAGAGAAATCAGCACCTGTGTCAAGGAAGTAGAGTGGAGAGAGAGGCTCACAGGCTGTGACTAAGCATGATCTTATGAACAAGCTGTGATACTGGTTGCTGAGCCCCTTGTGGCCTGTCTGGCATCCCTGCCACAGAGGAGCCTTAACCCCAATGTGGGACCAACAGATTGGCGGTGAGGTTGTTGTACCAGGACTTTGGAGTATTGTTTTGGCTGAAGAAAACTGTTTTTGTTTATCTGTTTCTCAAATAAACAAACTGGTTGATTTTACCAAACCGGCTGGCTGTCATTCCCAAGCTACCTAAGATCAAAATATATCACTCCTATTGGCGGTATGATTTCAGGCCAGTGCCTTTCAGTTCAGTAGTTCATTTTCAATAAGAAAAGGGATCTCCCACATCCCTTGGCCTCCAATCTTAATTTGACTTATGGCTTACCTTAAAGCCCAACCTGAAACCTCAGACATCTAGGGTATGGTGTTCTTTTTGCTACTGCCATGTGTGGTGTCATCATGCCAAGATCAACAGAGCTTTCTAAGACTTATGCATACTTCTGAGTCTGGAAAAGATTTAAAAAGAAAATCGCTTTTAAATAAATCATTCCACTGTACCAAAAATAATTTACAAGTGGCATAGATGTCAAACAGTTTGTCCAGGACTGGCCAGGCCAGCAAATTCAACTTAAGAGCTAAACATTTGATGCAAAAACAAGTCTCCAAAACTTCATTGCAGGGTGTTTAGGTAACTTATGCAACATTTGGGGTCAAAAATCAGAAAAATATTGCATCAATTCAACTTGGTGTTAAGTAAAAGCCTTTTCTGTTTAAAAAAAAAAAAAAAGTAAAATTACAGTTTGCCTTTAAACATATAGGCAAAGACCAGGCCTTCTGGATCAATGTGCTGAAGACTGAGGTTTTTTGGTGACATATCTACTATGACTGTTTGCCACAAACCAAAGACAGTATTTCGGGAGGAGAACCTCATACCATCAGTCAAGCATGATGGTGGAAATGTTATGATTTGGGGTTGCTTTTCTGCTTCAGATTCTTGGCAGCTTGCAGCCATCAAATCAACATTACATTCTGCATCATATCAAAGTGTGCTTGATGAAAATGTGAGGTCATCTGTCAAAATAATTGAAGTGGAGCAAATCCATCAAGGAATGGCTAAAAAAAAAAAAGACATGGAAGGGTTATGGAGTTCCACTGTCAAAGCCCAGATTTGATTCACATAGATAGAAACTTTGTAGGAGGCTTTTGAAACAGGCAGTTTATGCAAGGAAGCCCACAAGCACCTTGCAACTGAAGGAATTTTGCATTGAGAAGTGGTCAAAAACATCACAGGGGTTGATTTACTAAAACTGGAGAGTGCAAAATCTGGAGCAGCTGTGCAAGGTAGCATGTAACCTTCTAACTTTTCAATTAAGCGTTGACAAAAAAAAGAAGCTGATTGGTTTCTATGCAGAGCTGCACCAGATTTTGCACTCCAGTTTTGGTAAATCAACCTTTTAATTCTTATTAAATCTATCACCTTTATTTGTAGGTGCCATTTGAATAAACATCTAATGCGTGTTCAAAATATGTTGGAAAAATCAAACATTTTCATATGGTGTACTTAATTTTTTACATTTCTGTACTGGTCATAAATGATACAGCTAATGTGATAAACAACCAATACTGACGTAAACAATACTATTTTACATTATCATTCACAGATATTTCCATGCTGAAATATTTCTGAATATATAGTACAAAGTAACAGGTTCACTTAACTTCCACCACCCTCCAACTGCTTATACTTACCTTCTATTTACCACCAAATGGCACTTTATACCTATGGAACTCCATGCTTCTCTGGTTGGAGCTCACAAAGGGCTATGGACTCTCTCCCTTTGACTATGTAACAGCGCTGGGGCCTGGTGATCGGACACTCAAATGCTATGTACACACAATAGGATTTTCCAACAACAAAACCGTGGATTTTTTTCCGAAGGATGTTGGCTCAAACTTGTCTTGCATACACACGGTCACACAAATGTTGTTGGAAATTCCGAACGTCAAGAACGCGGTGACGTACAACATGTACGACGAGCGGACAAAAATGAAGTTCAATAGCCAGTGCGGCTCTTCTGCTTGACTCCGAGCATGCGTGGACTTTTGTGCTTCGGAATTGTGTACACACGATCAGAATTTCCAAAACAAGTGTTGTCGGAAAATTTGAGAGCCTGCTCTCAAACATTTGTTGGCGGAAATTCCAACAACAAATGTTCCGTGGAGCATACACACGGTCGGACTTTCCAACAACAAGCTCACATCTAACATTTGTTGTCGGAAAATCCTATTGTGTGTACGGCCCATAAGGGTTACATTCTCTCAGTTTTCAGGAGTACCAGGTATTTCTTTTCACTCCAGACAGTTGAACAAAGCAATTAGAAAGGAGAGCATTAAGTGAACCTGTATGGGCAGTTCTCTTTCACTATACTGGAGTTTTCTAGTTGTATGCACACAACAAAAAAATGCTGATTATGATTTATGACACTATACAAATATGCATAAATATTTTTTCATACTTTAGTCAGGTTAGTATGAGACATTTCATAGTAATATTTTATATTTACTATTTTCAACCAGTAGATTGAGCTCTAGGCTTTTTTTTTTTATGGTTATTAGGCTGACGTTGCAACCTCTGTTTGGTAGCTGAGTTTCACTTTATAGGACATCATGAAGACTGTCATTGCTGGCCTTGTTCTAAAAGTGCTAGGTACTTGTGTCTTTATCATTTCTGTTGTTACAGACTTACAACAAGCGTGCAGAATCAGTGTCTGAAAGAGTTGGGATTCCTTATTTCTTTATCTTTTCTGGGTCATCTAGCATTTTTAAAGGTCAGAATGGACGCCTACATGTTTTTCATGACTTGGGTATACATTGACAAAATCTCAAATTCTTGGAACTTTTTAATTTGTTGCATTTAAATTAAACAGCCACAGGGAGATATAAATTGTTCCCTCTTAGTATTTGTAATATTAAATTTACAATTTCCAAGCACAGCAATGTCTCTTCTGCACTTTTCTTAAAGATGATCTCCAGGTATGCTCTTTATTGCATGCTTACATTGGCCCAGCTTTGACCAATGTAAGTATGCATAATTCATACATGAGAGGTCACTGGGAAAGCTGACAGTGACTGTAGAAGTAATCTGCTACTACTATAGCGATAGCCACAATCTTCTGGGTCCTGTGCATGCAGCTGCCCCTCTGCACATTGACCACAAGGTGTCGCTTGCTCTGCATTATTGGCATTCTTAGAACTCCTTGTATTTTTTTTGTTAATACATTCTCTGATTGGACGAGGGAGAAAAGAGGGGCAGTGATTTTGCAATCTCCACATTTTCCAATCAGAGAACACCATGTATTCAATGGAAAATAAGTAAAACCCTTCACTGGTCATAGTAAAATTGCGCTGTAGAATTAAAACAATATGGATGGTCTATGTGTGTATTTATAATTTTGAAAGGTTTTCTGTTATAAGGTGTTAAAAGAGAGATTTAAGACAATTGATAATTAAGCAAATGGGTTCCCAATATATAATCTATCTTGTATCTGCTTAAAGTAGAACTATAGGCAAACTTTTTTTCTATTTTGGATAGAGCAAGGGAGGGTATAACCTCTGTCAGATTTTTTTCGCCATCTCTGCCCCATTGCAGAGAATTCCCTTCACTTCCTGCCCCATAGTCAAACAGGAAGTGAGAGGAAATCCCTGCAAATTAAGGGAATTCCTTGGGGACCCCCAGGTCACCAGAACTAGTGTCCCCATTGGAAAATGTTCCCTCTATTATTTTTGTGGGAAAAACCCAAAATTTGGATTTTCTTTTACCTTCACTTTCAATGAAAATGGTAAACAGGACAAATAAAGAGGGTGAATCTCCTTAACGGGAACACAGACCGCAATAAAAACTGTCAATAAAATCAGTCATTCTAATCTCTCTCCCCTCTGTCCAAAATGAAAAAAAAACCCAGAAAATTGTTTCATACTTACCGTAATTTTCTTTTCCTGGTGCCTATCCATGGCAGCATACCCATGACAAGCTCCGCCTTCAAGATCAGTGAATATCTTTAAAAGAGAGGGTAAGAGACCCCCCCAGCATTCTTACGTAATAAAGCATACCGCGGGTGGGTGTGTATGCTGCCATGGATAGGCACCAGGAAAAGAAAATTACAGTAAGTATGAAACAATTTTCTGTTTTCCTGGTACCTCCATGGCAGCATACCCGTGACAAATAACTAGCTAGACGGGTGGGTCCATGCTTAGAAAAAAATGTATTTAGAAGAGACTATCGTTTAGTTTTAGATAATGCCTACTTGATGGCTTGCCTGCCGAATTCAACAGATGAGAGAGCCCCTGGATCTACTCTGTAGTGTTTCATAAACGTGTGCTGAGATGACCATAATGCTGCCCTGCAGATGGTTTCAAACGACACGTTCGCCCTTGCTGACCACGAGGCGGAAACCGACCTGGTGGAATGAGCTTTAATTGAAGTAGGTGGTTCACCCTCTACGCTTTCTGGATCAATCTTGTTATCCATGATGGTTTCAAACGACACGTTCGCCCTTGCTGACCACGAGGCGGAAACCGACCTGGTGGAATGAGCTTTAATTGAAGTAGGTGGTTCACCCTCTACGCTTTCTGGATCAATCTTGTTATCCATGATGCGATTGTCCTAGCTGTTGCCTCTTTGCCCTTTTTTTCCCCCAAGGGATAATAAATAATTTGGATGAGCTTCTGCAGGTGGCTGTGACCCAGAGGTAGTGTTTCAAAATGGCTGCTATGTCAAATTCGCGATGAGGCTCCACATCCTGGTTAGAAAAGGCTGGTAGGGTCCAGGGCTCCGATAGCCTAATGGAGAGAGATACTTTAAGGACAAAACCCTTCTGCCGTATGTTACTGCGATTAAACAGGACAGTTTCAGGGTTAAGTTCCATAATGAAATTGTTTCTGAAGGAGCAAACAGTTTGTCAGATAAGGATTCCAGGACAATGGAGAGGTCACGGGAGGGGAAGGACTGTCTGATAGGTGGACGTATCTTCCTGACTGCTTTAAAAAATTGCACCACTAATGGGTCTTCTGCCCATCTGCTGCCTGTTGCTGCAGAAATGGCTGCCACTTGCACTTTTAAGGTACTTAGCCCTAATCCCAAATCTAGACTTGTTTGGAGGAAATCCAGAATTTGGGAAGAGGAGGGCGTATAGGGGTTGAAGCTTTTGTGGTAAAGAACCTGAATTTGTTCCAGACTCTGTTGTACATGGTATCTGTTGAAGGTTTGAGCACCTTCAGCAGAGTTGAGATGATGGTTGTGGAACAACCTAGAGATTGGAACCTCTTCCACTCAATATCCAAGCATGGAGATTCAGTCTCTGGGGGTTTGCATGGGTGTCATGCGCTTGTGATAGGAGAAATGATATTGAAGGTATCCTCACTGGAGGACTGATGCTCAGACACATTGCCTTTGAAAACCGTGGGCGTCTCAGCCAATATGGTAGGACTGCTATGACCGTTGTCTTCCATGTCGCTAATTTGGAGAGGAATCTCGAGATAAGAGGCCGTGGAGGGAAGGCATAAGCTAGGCTGTATGGCCAGGGACTTGACAGGGCATTCGTCCTTTCTGTCCGAGGGTGAGGCAGACGTGAGATAAACCTTGGTAGTTTTGTATTGACTATTGATGCAAATAGGTCCAGTTCCGCCCCACCTGTGTACTATCCCACTGAATATCCTCGGGTGTAGAGACCACTCTGGACTGGATGCTTCGCTAGCAGGAGAATTTCATTGAGATAGCGGAACACCCTGAGCCCCTGCCCCGGGGGGGGCTAAAATCGCAATCAGCACCTTGGTAAAGACCCTGGGTGAAGTACAAAGGCCGAATGGGAGACTTTGGAAATGTAAATGAGTCTGGCCAAATGCAAATCTCAGATATTTTTGGAAGGGTTCTAGAATGAGGATGTGCAAATATGCATCTTGAAGATCCACCAACAACATCCAATCTCCCGGGCAGACTGCTCGGATTATTGTCTGTAGTGACTCCATTTTGAACCTCTCTAGAGCTATATGTCGATTTAGCTTTTTGAGAACTATCACAGGCCTCCAACCTCCGCTCTTTTTGGGGACCAGGAAGAGAGTGGAATAGAACCCTCCTGGGATGGTCTGGCATCAAAAGGATTTATTAGAGTCCTGTGGGTTAGGCAAGGCTCTCTGCTTGTGTGCTTTCACGAAGGTGGATTGAGTACTCCTCCAATTTCTCCTGGTGTCCTTTACCTGTCTGCTGTCTATAATCTCTTGTTCTGGACTGCTGGAATCTAGAAGGCGGCCCTCTGGGGCTTCTGTTTCTTCTGTCCTGGGGAAGCAGACTTGATCCACCCCCCCCCCGTGACCCGGGAAATTGCTTTTTTTAACTTTTCACCAAAAAGTGCTTTCCCGTCAAAATGTATTTTGCACCAATTCTGTTTGGATACAGTATCAACTGCCCAGGGTTTCAGCCATAGTGCCCGTTTAGCCATTACGGCATGTAGCATTGCCCTTGCGGAACACCTGATAGTATCAATTGCTGCTTCGCTAATGAAATCTGCTAAGCATTTAAGCTTGTCCAGGGCCTTTATCATATCTTCCTTTGGAATATCTTGACGAATAGCCATCTCTATATTTTCTGTCCAAGTCCGCAGGGCTTTGGATACCGATGTTAAAGCAATCGCTGATTTGCATGCATTGCCCACCATTTGATACGCTCTTTTTAAGTCAAAATCTATTCGCCTATCGATCCTTAAAAGAAGTTGAATCATCCATTGGGAGAGTGAGATTTTTTGCCAGATGAATTACAGCCGCGTCTACCGCCGGCAGACCATCTAACACTGCCGAGTCCTGTTCTGACATTGGGTAGAGTTTACCCAAACGGTTGAGGGGAAATCTTTTTTCGTTTTCTTCCACTCGTCTTCGATAACATCTTTGATTTCCTCCATTAGAGGAAAAAAGGAGATCTGCTTCTTCGGGAAAGGAAAATAGCGCTTTGACTTATTAGAGGTAGTTTCAGCTTCCTCCCAGCCCATAGCTGTTTTTACAGCCTGTATATATGGCTGACCTAAAGAAAAGCGAAGCCAGAGGAAACCTGTTCTTTTTAGGAATCCTCTGAATCATCAGACTGCTCCTGTCTGACTGGGACATTCCCTTTGGGCCTAGCGGGCTCCTCAGATGAGGGTCCAGGGACTGGGGGCTCTGCAGGAGGCTGAGCCGGAGATTGCGGGGTATTTACTGCTGTTAGCTCTGCTATTGAGTCCTTGATCACTCTCTTAAGAAGGTCAGCCACCTGTTGGCTTTCTGACTCTCTGTCCGCTGCATACTCCCTAAAGCAGCTTCTGCAGACCAGTTTATCCGGAAGAGGAGTGGCTCCACATGCTCTACGCCTTGGACTTCTGGCGCTTGGAGAATGCGAGGAGTGATGCCTTTATGCAGCTGAGCCCTCTACATGAGCATGATGTCCCGATCTTGAGGATCTACTCCGGTTAGGGCTTTGATGGGATTCGTCATGACGCCTTGAGGTCTTCTTAGACTTCTTCTGGCGTACAGGGCTGTAATACATAATATGTACCAGCATAAGTGCACTCTTTTTTTTTTTTTAAACTTACCTGGAAGATGGTCCTTACCTTAAACTTTGTTGAAGGTCTTGAGAGGGTGGCCAACAGCTCATTGTAAGCAGCAGGCAGGACAAACAGCTAGAGACAAGAAGCGATTTTAATTATTGGGCTTTACAGGATGGGGGAAAAAAACTGAATGGTTAAAGATCCAAGAAAAAAAGGTACCGTGTATGACAGACTGGCAGACCACCAGGAGCTCCAAAGAGTCGACCCACTGGAAGCACAGCAGAGCCATGCTGAATTTCCTGGGCTTAAATGGACAAAAGGGGAGGTATTTTGCAAAAGGCAACTCCTCCCAAGCTTAATTTTTAAGTGAGGGCAAAGAATTTACTTCTTTCCCTTAACAAAGTTGCCAGACCTTCCCGCCGTACCGCGCATGCACAGCCGACGGCGCTCAGACCTTCCTGCTCTGCCGAATATGATAGACTCCCGCGCCTGCGCAGTAGGGGCAGAGAGATGCCAGAGACTTTAGAAAGATTGGCGCAAGACGCCTGCCGGTCCTTAAGGACCCCAGAGGCTAAAATTAGAGGAGGAAAGAAACAACACTGCCCGGTAAGGAAAAGAGAAAAAATAAATCCTTCGAAATAAGGTGAAAAGGAAGAGGAGAGGGGAAAACTGAAAAGGAGGGGAATGGCCACAGAGAAAACTTTCCTTCTTAAAGAAACAAGGGGGAAAAAAAAAAAAAATGTGCAAGCTAAGGGGCTGACTGTAGCTGTTTTCTCCGCTGCAGGCCTTGAGCAGACACCTGATAATAGGTGCAGAAATAAAAGTTCCTAATTAGGAAGCACTGTATGTCCCAAAAGACCAACAGAAGGGACTCCCTGACTGTATTAGTGCGTTTAGGAGCCCAAGACCAGGGACTGCATCTGGAAGAGGTTGAAACCAGATGGAAACTGCTGAATGCAAAGGTAAGAACGTTCGACCAACAATCACTGTCCATAAGGTATGAGGAAAAAAAGGAGACTGCTGGTGGGTCTCTGACCCTCTCTTTTAAAAGATACTGATCCTGAGGGAGGAGCCAAGGCGGAGCTTGTCACAGGTATGCTGCCATGGAGGCAACAGGAAAAAGTTTTGCCATTAGTTATACTTTAAATCTACCTTTTCGAGCAACACGTGTTACAAAGTGGTAGTGTTAATAGTATTTGCACACAACAATTTGTATTATTTGATAACATAATATCAGCTGGATTTTTTTTTATTAAAATGTAACTTAATTTAGGATTTTTTCCCCCAAAACTATCAAAAAAATATTATTACTGTTGTAACTGTTACAGAGATTTCATCATTTTTTGTCCTAGTGATAACATTATTCACAGGACAAGTGATGGGGAGTCTTACCAGAGGGGTCACATATATCACTGAACACCTGACAAAGGGTCTAAGCCTTCCCTACTCGAACGGGAAAATGTTTTGGCATAGTTACACGTTAATCAATGTCAACATCAACAAGCTTCAACTAGATGGCAGTGTTGCTTTTAGTGTGAACATTATGAACTGTGAAGAATAGGATGTGATTTCTTTAAGTATCTATAACAAATATAAAGTCAGATTTATCAGGCTGCGTGTACTATGAGGTCCCTATGATACGGGTTACAAAGATGCACTTATGGATATATCCCTACTTGTTAGGACTAGATTGTTGCTTGGTTGGACAGTTGCTTGGAACAGTTTTTTTGTAAAAGTGTTCACCTTTGATTTTGCAGCAGATAACCATTTACATTTACTACTGCTATAGCAACATGAAAAGCCACCAACATTATACTTCTACCCCAGTCTTTGTCAAACTTTTTTCCATGAAGGAACTTCATTCTATGCATTAAGATAAAAAAAACCGTCTGTGTGCAGCAGCTGCCTCAGCCCCCCCTAATACTTACCTAAGGTCCCATCCCTCTCCAGTGATGTTGCACGACTGTCTCGTCTGCCTAGGACACTCCTCCTCATTGGCTGAGACAGCAGTGTGGCACCATTGGCTCCTGCTGCTGTCGATCAAAATCAGTCAGCCAATCAGGGGAGGGAGGGGGCGGGCCAGGTCGGGCTCTGTGTCTGAATGGAAACACGGAGCTGTGACTCGGCTTAGGTGCCCCCATAGCAATCTGCTTGCTGTGGGAGCACTCGGCAGGAGGGAGGGGCCAGGAGAGCCGAAGAGGGACCTGAGAATAGGAGGATCTGGGCTGCTCTGTGCAAAACCACTGCAACAGTGCAGGTAAGTGTAGCAAAGTCTTTAGCCTCTTTCAGTCTAATGAGGACCTCCAAGGCCAAAGATAGCTGACATCCTTCAATAAGTAAGGCGTTGTGAGGCATAGTTGGTGCAAAGATGGTGACAGTCATTGGGCGCCAGACACTTTTTGGATGTAAAAGAGGATTTCTTTTGACAGTCCTTTTGTATTTTTGGAGGAAAGAGCGTTAGGGCCAGGACACACTTAAGTAGTTGTAGATTCAACTGGCAGACTCCGAGACTTCAATAGGAAGACAGCCGTGCAGGGAAAGTCCCTAGCAAGGTGCCACATCTGCACATGCAGGAATGCTGTCTCCTATGGCAACAGTCTTTAACCATTTCTAACACAAATGTAACAGATCCTTCAGCTTCACTACAACTGCTTCTTGTAGTTCTTCAACACTGAGCTGCCGGTCTCTCACTAGACCCAATGATTCAATAACTGAATCCCTTGAGCTCCTCCAATCTTTGCGGTGGTATATCCCTCAAGAGTCACCCATGCTTCCCTGCTGGGTCCCTAGCTTGGCACTCCAGATACTCCTCAAGCTTCACCCATGCTGACCGGCTCGGGTCCCTGGCTTGACACACAAGGCTGCTCTGCAAGCGTCACCTCCGCTGGTTGGGTCCCTGACTTGATCACCGCCTGAAGTTTTCTGGTTCTCCACCGTGCCCGTTCGGTGAGAATACTGCTCTGGTACTTGCTTCAGTTACTCACTGTGGTCCCTATTAAAGGTGGTTGGTCCCTTAGTGGTGACAGCTCCCCTTCTACCTCCAACCACGACAGGTTCTCCGGCCTAGCAGAACCGTCACTTTTGTTTGGATTGCAAGCCGCAATCCCAACCCTGCGCTGCCCTCTTACTGGATAGGCCCTCACACAGCCTGGCAGCCAGATGCCCCAGAGATAGGCCCAATCTCCGGCCTAGCAGCCCAGGGCGTATGACACATGTCCACCCAGACAGCCGTTCAGCTGGCACAGAACACAGCCCACCTGACTCCACCCAAATATATAGGTGCTCCCAGAAGGCCAAGGGATTCAAGAAAACCCCTGCCCATTGGCTGAGATACACCATATACCCATAACCTCACCTTGGGTTGCCCTTCTCATATCTAGTACCACCAAGTACCCGGCCACCTAGTGGTAGAAGAGAAAAGTGCAACAAGGCCAAACTTAGGGAGAAATCAATAGATCTCTATAAATCAACCAGGATAACTACTCCTGACAATTAAATTTGTGAGGAGCTCCCTGCCTAAGCTACAGGGTGCTACATAAGTATAACATGTTTGTTATTTTTAAAGCAAAAAAAAACATTTACAATCACTTTACAGTCAAATGTGCTTATGATGACCATGCTTGTGATGCATCCTGAATAGAGCACTGTATATACCATCCCTCCGTTCACACCTGAGTGTATCGATTTACTGATGTTTTTTAAGCTTTTTTTGCAGCTTTTTTTAAAGCGTTTTAGACGTGTATTACAAGAGTTTTACAACTTCAGGCATTTTTGTGTAGCCAAAAGAAAGCACTAGGGGCAGGAGAGGGAGTGGAAATTAGGGGTAGAGGGCTGCTATTTGAGCGTTTTATGGGCGTTTTACGAACGTTTTACAAGCGTTTTTCTGCTCAAGTCAGGCGTTTCTATTGAAGTCTATGGGGCCTCTTGTAGTCTGCCAAAAAGAAGCTTGTACTTTTTGAGCTTCAGGCATCAGAATGCTCATATGTGAACAAGGGCCATTGAAATTAATGGAATTTTGCTTCCTGGGCATTTTGGAGCTTCAGAGCTAAGCGTTTTACAAGCTGAAAATCGCTCAGGTGTGAACAGGGCCTAAAAAAGTAGTTAAGTAAAAACGAAGTTGTTTGAATTATTAAAGCCTACATTTAGTTAAGTTTAAGTTTAAAGTTAAGTTTAAAAAACTAAATCAGCACAAGGGACAGTACTTACATTCAATGAGAAGTATCACTTGTGCTGATGGCTGCTTGTCTTGCTAAAATCTTCAGTCCTCTGCTTCCCCCACCCCCCATACCCCTGCAGTAATGTTCAAATGATGCAGGGGTTATTACAGCCGCTGGACCTGCCATAGGTATTTATCAAGAGTGCAGACTATGCCCCCCCCCCCCCCACCCCCCGGCCTTTCAGTCCCCTTTCTCCATTCATAGAATCTGTAACTTCCATCAATGAAAAACTCTTTATAAATGGAGCAGGCAGACCTTTCATTTGTCCGCCCATCCTTTATTCATAGAGCACTTTTCACTGATGAGTGCCTAGGATAAGATTTCAACAAAACAAGCAGTCACCATCACAAGGGACACTTCTCCTTGAATGTAAATACTGCCCCATGTGCCGATTCAAAAAAAAAAAAAGGGTAGTAAATTCTGTTACACCACTTATACTTAGAGGTAAGCCTATAATACCTGTAGGTACTGTGAATATCTCTTAAACTTGCATGCACTCTGAAGGTCCGGCATACAGTGCTGAACCTTCAGAGCCTGTGCCATAAACAGCGGCTCCCGTGCGCATGCGCGGGAGTGACGCCATCATGCCCCCACGATGGAAGCCCTCTCAGTGGTGACAGCGGAGTGCTGGAGGACTTTATTTTAAGGTAAGTTTCTCATAATGTGCCACTATGTGATGCATACTAGCTATTGCCTTGCAGGGAATTCTTTTTTTTTTTCACCAGCTGTGGTTTACTACCGCTTTAAGTAAACTTAGGCTTTAAATGAGTGCAGCATCCTGGCTACTGCAGCTGTATTAACACAGTAAATGGTACATGTGGCTTCTTAGGAGTCTGTTAGGTTGGCAGCCAGGACTATTTTTTAAATTACAGAAGGGTGTGTCAGTGTGAATGAAAGGGCAGTATGCCTATTTACAACAGTTCTTGTTTTACAGAACCACCCTCTTTTCAAATGTCCTGTTTCTTATGGGATTAATGAACAAAATGTACCAATCATGTAAGAGTCAGGAAAATCTAAGGAAAGAACTGCAGTAACTGCAAATATTTCAGTATATGTTAGAGTTCCCTGTGCCCTGGTCAGCTTCTTCTGTTACCCTCTTCTAAGAAGAAATAGCATAAAATATTCTTATACATAATTTCAAACATCTGAAATTCTCAGTTGAGGATTATGGAAACCCAGTCACTAAAACATCACCTAAACTTTACTAAGTTAATGTTATTTCAATAGTCATCTTTAATTGTTTTAAAGCTGAAACTTTTGTTAAAATAATAGCTGTAGTTCTGCTATGATGGTCCTTATAGGGGACCTTCAGTGTTTTTTTTTAAAGTTCCTCCTTTTACAATTGTAGCTGTACCCCCGTAGGGGCTGCTAAGTGATGTGGCCCTCCTGTCACCCTGCCCAGCCCAGTATTCAATTCCCAGACACTCCAAGACAATGAACAGTCCGCTGGCTTTGTTTTTGTTATTTTATTGGGGAAATTCAACTTGGACAGGGTTAGAAATTATGGAATGCACAGTGAAATAATAGCAAGTTGGCAGGGACAACTATGTACACTCTTTGTACACTTCTCCAGACTCCTCCAGCACAACTCTTTATTTCCTATCTAGTAGTTCGCTCCATTCCTCCTGGATGTTGCTTCCTATTTAGTGGTTCGCTCCATCCCTCCTGGATGTGGCTTGCTATTTAGTGATTCAGGATCAGCTAGCACATGGTAGCGAGGCCTGACACTGGCTCAGCCAGGCCTAAGTAACTTGCCCTTTGCAGGCAGGGACCGCGGGCCCCTATAGTTTAGCAGAAAATATTGAAAGTCTTATTAGTGCTAGCTGTCTTTCTGGTGGACTACTACTCCCAGTCAGTCCTCTTCAGGCCCTGCCAGCACTGCTGGCTGCAGCTGCCTGACTTCACTGCACATGACATTGCAATGCTCCCTACTGGCTCCACACCCAGCTCTGACTGTTTCCTCTTAGTCCTCTCTGTCATGCTTCTCCTGTCCTCCCAACTGCACATGTCACTCACCAGCCCTCCTGGCTGCAACTAGTGGTTCCCTCCTGAAGAATTGCCCGGCAGCACTATCTCCTGCTTTCCTCTCTGACTCCTCCTGTGCCTCCTGTTCAGATCCTTCATGAGTTCTTGAAGGGCTCCGTCCTGCACCAGAGTTCCAGGCACAAGGTCCCCCCCCCCAGACTGGGGAGCTCCCATAAAGGTCCCGACAGCCTAGTACTCCATCCTCAGTTCTTCCACCCAATAACTCCTCCACAGCTGGGCTGACGCCAGGTATTTCAAGGAGGCCTGCCCCTCCGAAACACCCCACACAGCTCCACGCTTCTTCCCCTCCTCTTCTTCTAGAATCCTCTAGAAGAAAGAGGTAGGTGACAGTAGAATGATGCTGTCTGTGAGTCACAGCTGCTACTCTGAGCCACTCCCAGCCCACACAGATCAAGCTTCCAGCTAGGCCTGCCTAAATTTTCCTGTACTACAAAAAACCTAACTTCTAGCACCTTCCTAAGTTGACGGTACTACACAATTCTCTCCCCTCATATTATGCAATTGGATATTATTTTTTTTCTTTTTGCTCTCCAATCTAATATCTTTTTGTATATGATCCTGGTCGACTTCTTCCTTTTTTGCCTAGACCAGTGACATAGTCTCTCCTACCATTGACTCCTGAAATATTATCATCATAAATACTAGGAGTCTTAGGGCAGATTTTTTTTTTTTTTAGATTTATGTCCTTGAAGGGTGGAGGAATATGGAAGAGGGAGGGGTTATATGAAAGAAAGCTGTGTCCTTACTGCGCAATTTAGCAGCACATCGTGGAGTTGCAGTTGCTGCATCTCTCGGAATGGGCGACTTCAGCTGCCCCTAGTTAAAATGGCCGCTGTCAGATATCAGTTACGCTGTACTAATAAAACTTTCACATAGAAACACAGGTTATTTTTTAAAATAAAGCCCCCATATATTATAATTGATATTTTTACCTGCTGCAGGTTTTTAAAATAATTTCTTTAACTTGACTGAAGTTCCTCTTTTTTTAGGCACTTCCTGTTGTCAATCACAGCCAGTGAGGAGAGAGAGCTGGGAGGGACTAAGCCATGCTCTGTGTGCCCTATAGACACACAGAGGCGGCTCAGGAGTGAGCACACACGAGTGCCCCCTGTGCAAGCAGCTTGATCTGGGGGCATGCGGCAAGGGGGAGGGGCCATAAGCGCCGCCAGGAGACCCAAGAAGCGGAGGATCGGGGCTGCTCTATGAAAAACCCTTGCATAGAACAGGTATGACATGTTTTTTATTATAAAGGAAAAAAAATCAAGCATTTACAGGGTTGAAAAAAGACACAAGTCTATCAAATCCAACCTATGTATGTGATTTTATGTCAGTATTACATTGTATATCCCTGTATGTTGTGGTTGTTCAGGTGCTTATCTAATAGTTTTTTTTTTAATTATCGTTGCTCCCCGCTGAAACCACTGCCTGTGGAAGAGAATTTCACATCCTTACCACTCTAATGCCCTGTACACACGGTCAGATTTTCCGATGGAAAATGTGTGATAGGACCTTGTTGTCGGAAATTCTGACCGTGTGTAGGCTCCATCACACATTTTCCATCGGATTTTCCGACACACAAAGTTTGAGAGCAGGATATAAAATTTTCCGACAACAAAATCCGTTGTCGGAAATTCCGATCATGTGTACACAAATCCGACGGACAAAGTGCCACGCATGCTCAGAATAAATAAAGAGATGAAAGCTATTGGCCACTGCCCCTTTTATAGTCCCGACGTACGTGTTTTACGTCACCGCGTTTAGAACGATCGGATTTTCCAACAACTTTGTGTGACTGTGTGTATGCAAGACAAGTTTGAGCCAACATCCGTCGGAAAAAATTCTAGGATTTCGTTGTCGGAATGTCCGAACAAAGTCCGACCGTGTGTACGGGGCATTACAGTAAAGAACCCTCTACACAGTTTAAGGTTAAACCGATTTTCTTCTCATTTTAGGAATGGCCGCGTGTCCTATTAAATTCCCTTTCATGGAAAAGTTTTATCCCTATTGTGGGGTCACCAGTACAGTATTTGTAAATTGAAATCATATCCCCTCTCAAGTGTCTCTTCTCCAGAGAGAATAAGTTCAGTGCTTCCAACCTTTACTCATAACTAATATCCTCCAGTCCCTTTCATTAGCTTTGTTGCCCTTCTCTGGACTCTCTCCAGTTCTAGTACATCCTTCCTGAGGACTGGAGCCCAGAACTGGACGGCATACTCGAGGTGCCGGACCAGAGTCTTGTAGAGCGGGAGAATGATTATTTTATCTCTGGAGTTGATCCCCTTTTTAATGCATGCCAACATTCTGACTTTGCTTGCAGCAGCTTGGCATTGCATGCCATTGCTGAGCCTATCATCTACTAGGGCCCCCAGATCCTTTTGAATCCTAAATTCCCCAGAGGTTCTCCCCTCAGTGAGTAGATTGCATTCATATTTCTGCCACCAAATGCATTACTTTTTCTACATTAAACCTCATTTGCCATGTGTATTTGCCCATCCCATTAATTTGTTCAGATCTTCTTGCAAGGTTTCCACATCCTGCGAAGAAGTTATTGCCCTGCTTAGCTTCGTATCGTCCACAAATACATTTTGGTCCCAGGACAGAAGCCTGGGGGACCCCACTTTCCACCCTAGACCATTCCGAGTACTACCCATTCATCACCACCCTCTGAACTCGCCCCTATAGCCAGTTTTCAATCCATGTACTCACCCTATGGTCCATGCCAATTGCAAAGTTGCATAGTCCATGCATTTATTGCATAGTTACATTGTCCAGCATGCTAATATGCATATGTACATACTTGTGGGACTGATGTAGAGGGGGAGAATCACTGTAGTAGCCGCACTACTACAGTGATCGCTGCTGTCTTCCAGATCCTGTGCCAAGTGGCTGCCCTACTGCATAGTAACTACAGAGGGTCACATGCTCAGCGCAAGTGCCAATCACAGAACGCTTTGCATTTTTCTCAGTGGATTTATCAATGAGTTTTCTCACAGCATTCTGTAACTAGACGAGTTGGGGTGACGGGGCGGTGATGTCATGATTGCGGTGATCATTGTAATAGTAGTTTAGATTGTATAATGGGGTATGGCGCTCCCTTTAGGGTAATGGGGTATTAGAGTTTTAGAGGGGGAGGATTTTTTATTGCAAAATTCCTTGTGACTGGAACCAATTATTTACTCCAGCTATACCCCTAATGGTGGTACGGGATACCATCAACCCAATAAAGTGTAAAACCTATAGTGCAGCAGTGCAATCTTCAATGAAGCAATTCATAATTCATACATGTGACCACATTAGAGAAAATAAAAATAAAAAACTAAATATTTCCAATATTCGTGACTCATACATGTGACCACCCTGAATACGGGGGGTTCAATGCTAGAACCTTAATTATATGATAGATCTTCATCAACAAGCCCACATAGATATTAGTGGCTTATTCACAAAAACTGTACATCCATCTTAATCTAAATTTAATAATATACCAGTGATAGTAATCTTAGGTGTGCTAGATCATTAATTTTTCCCTTATATCACATGGACTTCCAGGTGCATTCTTACTCAAATAAGTGCAAGTGTGTACAACAACAATTTAGTAATAAATAATGTGTGCAACAACAATTCAATAGTAAATAATAAATAATAAATAATTATAGTCCATATGGTAATCAAAATCTTCAAGTCCAATGTTCAAATAATTTCCAAACGAACTGTGACAGAGGTGCTTTCAGATGATAATGGTGACTCATTGTGCTCCCCCTCTCGGGTCCCCATTCACCGAATCCTGCAACCCCAGGAGGAGCAAAACAGCTTAGGGTATCACGTCCACAAACTCCTCTCCACCGCGATCATCTAAGGTATCCAAATTGGTCTCCACTCCCCGTGTTGTATTAAGGTATGTTCTCAAATGGCTCCCTCATGTAAAAAGGAATAGAGTGCTCCCATAGTGTAGTAAAGTAAAAACGTTTTATTCCACAACTTTCCAAATAATTACACCATAAGATGATAAAATAATTAAAACTGAAAAATAAAATAAAAACTAAAAACTAAGTCATAAATCCAGTGCTGGTAGGTCAAAAATACCATCCAAGGTGCATAAACTATGTGGAACGTGCCTAACTGGTGTGGATGCGACAGCGTAGGCTATGGCCGAGATGTTTGCGCTCCACCTGCGTTCCAACAGAGTCCGCACCCGGAAGTGACATAGCGTGCACTCTATTCCTTTTTACATGAGGGAGCAATTTGAGAACATACCTTAATACAACACGGGGAGTGGAGACCAATTTGGATACCTTAGATGATCGCGGTGGAGAGGAGCTGTTTTGCCCCTCCTGGGGTTGCAGGATTCGGTGAGTGGGGACCCGAGAGGGGGAGCACAATAAGTCACTATTATCATCTGAAAGCACCTCTGTCACAGTTCGTTTGGAAATTATTTGAACATTGGACTTGAAGATTTTGATTACCATATGGACTATAATTATTTATTATTTACTACTAAATTGTTGTTGCACACATTATTTATTACTAAATTGTTGTTGCACACACTTGCACTTATTTGAGTAAGAATGCACCTGGAGGTCCATGTGATATAAGGGAAAAAGTAATGATCTAGCACACCTAAGATTACTATTACTGGTATATTATTAAATTTAGATTAAGATGGATGTACGTTTTTTGTGAATAAGCCACTAATATCTATGTGGGCTTGTTGATGAAGATCTATCATATAATTAAGGTTCTAGCATTGAACCCCCTGTATTCAGGGTGGTCACATGTATGAGCCACGAATATTGGAAATATTTAGTTTTTTATTTTCTCTAATGTGGTCACATGTATGAATTATGAATTGCTTCATTGAAGATTGCACTGCTGCACTATAGGTTTTACACTTTATTGGGTTGATGGTATCCCGTACCACCATTAGGGGTATAGCTGGAGTAAATAATTGGTTCCAGTCACAAGGAATTTTGCAATAAAAAATCCTCCCCCCCTAAAACTCTAATACCCCATTACCCTAAAGGGAGCGCCATACCCCATTATACAATCTAAACACTTTGCGGAGTCTCCTTAGGGAAGCTCCTTTAGGGGGGCTGCACACCTTACATTCTATCCTAAGCGCAGCATCTCATATATACTTATTGTAATAGTAGTGGCTACTACAGTGATTGATAACTAAAAAGAATTACAGCGCTCGCAAATAAGTAAATAAAATGGAATAGACCTCTAGCTAAACACTGGAGATCTTCTTGGTACATTGATGTGACTCAGCCATCCCTGGCCAACACCTCAAAGCCTGAATGACCCCGAGACTGAAAAGCTAGGGGTCCATTCCATCCTGTGAGTGGGGACACAGAAGGGAGTGTGGCGCACCTTGAGATTTTGAGCACAACTGCACTTTAATATTGGATCACATCATTCACTTTTTTTTTGAATTTCACTAATTGTTCATGAATTGTTTTTCATTGAATGTCTGCATTTTATTTACTTATTTGCGAACACTGTAATGCCGCGTACACATGATCGCACATTCCGACAACAAAATCCATGTTTTTTTTTTGGATGGTTGTTGGCTCAAACTTGTCTTGCATACACACGGTCACACAAATCTTGTCGAAAATTCCGAACGTCAAGAATGCGATGATGTACAACACGTATGACGAGCCGAAAAAAATGAAGTTCAATAGCCAGTGCGGCTCTTCTTGATTCTGAGCATGCGTGGAATTTTGCGCGTCGGACACACGATCGGAATTTCCGACAACAGATTTTGTTGTCGGAAAATTTGAGATCCAGATCTCAAATTTTGTTTGTCGGAAATTCCGACAGAAAATGTCCGATGGAGCCTACACATGGTCGGAATTTCCGACAAAAAAGCTCCCATCGAACATTTCCCGTTGGAAAATCTGACCGTGTGTACGCGGCATAATTCTTTTTAGTTATCTGTTTGTCAAGTGTTAGCACTTTGTGTACAGCTGCAATTTCACGTCACACATTACATTCTTTTTATTACATACAATATGTACTTCTAGCGCGAGTTATATATTTAGATATATTTTTGTTCACTATAGTGATACTCTGCTTCCATGGATGCCCCACAGGTATGGTATATATATATATATATATATATATATATATATATATATATAGTTACATTGATTTAAGCTGAACTAATGTAACTAGGCAATAAAATTCATACTTTGAGTTCCCTAAACAAAAGTATGGGGTGCAATTCCTCCTTCAGAATATTTTCAAAGCAGACCACAAATGAATGGGTTAATGTTCTTATTACTGGATTAAAATGATTAATGAGCTATCTGTTAGTCCTGTCATATTCAGAATTATCAGTACAAAATGCCAGGTAACATCCAAAGACAACAAAGCAGTATGCCAGGTAATCATGCTGATAATATAAATCCACAGTAAAACTGTCGCCTACCTGTGCTTGTGCAATGTCATGGAGCAGAGATAACAACACCCTGAATGTTAATACAGCCAGAATCCTAGCCTGAGAGCTAAAGGATAGAAATAAAAGACTGCTTGCAGTTTCTGAATTCTCAATAAACTGATTACTGTGAAAAATAAGTATAGAATTGTATACAACTAAAATATATAATATCCTGCAATAAAAACCTCAGTTGAGGTCAAGAAGAAGAAAGAATTTATATTTTATTCTTGAAGGTAAGGTAGTTGGTGAGATAAAAAAAAAAAACCCTAATTAGCACTTCCTACAATAAAGTAGTAGTAGTAATTATATGAAAAAAAAAGTCCATAAGCATAAAAGTGAGTGTAGAGGCACATTTTTTATTTTAGTTTTGGCTAAAGTAGGGACATGGTAAAACCCTTATCAGGGTATTTATTGATTCCTGGGTCTAGCTGGGGCGATTTCCCTTCATTTCCTATCCTGGGGAAGCAACAGAAAATGAGAGAAGATCTCCCCAAAGTGAGGAATTTCCATTTTCAAAAGTTTTTGACTGAACAGTTATCCACATTGGATAACTTAAAGTGGAACTTTAGTCAGAAAATTAAGGCCTGATAGATCACATCAGGCTGGCCTCTTTTGTAGGTATGGCTGTATGAGACATTAAAAGTAAGTGTCTTTACTGGTTAACATCCAGTAATGTACGGTCACACCCTGCTCTCCACATGCTCAGTTGCTCCCTATTCTCGGCACAAGAGGCCGATCAGCTGACAGCTTTAAGATTTACTGTTGCTAAAGGCGGAAGAAAGCAACATGAATGACACCATTTGTGCAGAGGGAACACAGATTAGGGAGGGAGAAAAAAAGCAGGAGAGAAGATAATACAAACTCTGATGCCAGGGAGACACAAATGAGTTAAACTTACAAGGATAGTAACTTATCTTATATCTCTGTTATTCTCTCCCTTCTCCCTCAGCAATGGCAGCCTGTGAACTTGTGGTAGCACTGTAATGCTTCTGACAGCATTCCCTTTAAGCTGAGCCAAGACATACAATCAGGGGCTGGAAATTCCCACATTTTACCTAATCACAATTTTAATTTTAATTTGAAACCCTTGGCTTGGTGGGTGTCATCACTGAAATTCAACCATGATGAGGGAATTTAGTGTGTGCTCATACCTGTATACGCGGGAGCAGACAACAATTTTACAGAAGACCCGATCTGGAATTTCTATGTGGAATGTTTCCACAGGAACAAGAGCTTTAGCATTGCCTTTTCTAGACTGCAGGATGACGAATCACAAATTGCAGGCAACACTGTGCCCTATTTCTCACAGTACCTCAGTGCCCTCTAATGCACTGATTCAGGTTTGCTACAGGTGACACAACTTGCAGGTGACATGGGTTCATTTAAGTGGCTAAGTCTAAAAGACACCATGCAATAAGTGATTGGCTGGTGATCTGTGAGGCCCCTTTGCTACATTGCTGCAAGATTTCACTAGATACAGACAAATCGGGATTGCCCCACCAAGGGGGTTCACAGGAGCATAATAACTACAATGTGGAGACAGGTAGATGGCACTAAAGCTGGTTGAAGTTTTGGGCTGAGGTCAAAGCAGGTGGCAGACAGGAATGCTCAATGTCTAGACAGAAGCCGAGGCAGGCAGCAAGCAAGAATAGCTGTCCTGAGACAAGAGGCTAAGACAAGTGTCTGGCAAGAATAATCAGAAACAATATCCATTAACTGGTGTATGAGCAAAAGGCTGCTAAGGGAGAGGACTAGGGTTGCCACCTGTCCAGGATTCACCCGGACAGTCAAGGTTTTGAATCATGTGTCCAGGTTTCAGGCAGACTGAAACACGGACACATTATTTAAACTGGGCAGTGGCTCCTCAAGTAACCAAGATGGTCACACAAATCTGTTGCCATCCGGGAGCTGCAGGCAGCTGTCTTGGGGCAAGTTCGGCATCACTGGGTGGCAGGGTGATGATATCAGAAAGAGCAATTTGGCCACACCCACTGTTCTCTGTGGCACGCTATGCACTCCACATTACTACTCTCCTTGGGGCACCCAAAGGTGTCCCAGGCCGCTAAAGTGTTTGGGTTTGGCTTGAAGAAATGGTGGCAACCCTAGACAGGACAGGCCATGCACCTTGCTGTACAGAAACAGGTCCTGAAGATACTGTAGCAATGTTTCTGTTGCACACAGTTCATATTCAACCCTAACATACTGCTGATGTGACCTGTGAGTACTGCCTGCCTGATGTGTGTGCATGTTTTTGCTTGTGTACAGCATGGAAGCCAATGCTGATAGAGAATACAAAATAATAAAATAGTGAATTAACCAATAGCAGTTAACCAAGAATTACATTTCCAGCAAAGAAGATTATTAAAACTGATTTTGCATTGATTGCTTTGGGCTAACGCATTCTCCTGCTTTTACAATATTTTTACATGACTCATTTAATTGTATACTAACAACAACCAGCAGGGGGAGCAAGATGGTAGCACATTAAAACTTATAATGTTAAACTAAGGTGATTTAAGAGCATCAACTACAAAGTGAAACGATGGCCAGGAAAATGAATCTAACACCAAAGTAATACATACATGATGTAATTAAATTAGTGTACTTTGAGTATATGTTAGTAAATAATCTTGATTGCCATTGGTAACATATCACAATAACTGTTAGGCCTCCTTCACAACCATTTAGCAAACAGGATTCCAGCTGCAAAAATCAGTGGATTGTTACTCTTGGAATGACAGGTGCATGCGAATAGCAGCAGCCACTCAGCCTATATTACCTATTGACAAGCTGACAGCGGCTGCCATTGTTTGCATGTAGCCGCACAAGCAGTTAGGGACAGATATCTGAGCCTGGACGCAGCTGACTGTGTCTGAGCTCGAACATCTGTCCCTCACCTCAGGTAACCCAGTGGTCCACTACATGTGAACAGTGGTGGCCACTGTCAGCTTGTCATTTGTTTATATAGGCCTTGCTTAAACAGCAAGGGGTGTGGCCTGGACAGGAAGGGGTGGGTCATATTTAAATTAGGGGGTGCACGCGTTTAGTCAGGCCTAGCAGCACAAAACTTAAATACACTACTGATAGTGTGCCAGGCTTTTCTGTCCTCCACTGCCTCCTGGAGCTTGTTTAACTTCATGTTTAATGTTGCGATGATGCTATCTATCCATCTTGTTTTCTGTCGTCCTCTTCTCCTTTTTCCTTCCATGTTTCCCAGCATCAGGGTCTTTTCCAATGAGTCCTCTCTTCGCATTAGGTGGCCAAAGTATACGAGTTTCAGCTTCAGGTGCTGTCTTTCCAGTGAATATTCAGGGTTGGTTTCCTTCAGGATTGACTGGTTTGATCGTCTTGCCATCCAAGGGACTTTCGAGAGTCTTCTCCAACACCATAGTTCAAAAAGCATCAATTCTTCGGCTTTCAACCTTCCTTATGGGTCAACTTTCACATTCATAGGTTACTACTGGGAATACCATTGCTTTGACTATACGGCACTTTGTCAGTAGGGTGATGTCTCTGCTTTTTATGGACTTTTCCAAAGCCTCTCCAATCCTATGGAATGCCCTACCCCAATCTGTCCGCTTATCTCCTACTCTATTAGCTTTTCGACAATCATTGAAAACCCTTCTCTTCAAGGAAGCCTACCCTACTCACACCTAACTACAACTGTTTTTTTTTTCATTTTCTCCGTCAGCTCACCCCCCACAGTCATTACCTTTTGTTTCCACTTGACCCTCCCTTCTAGATTGTAAGCTCTAATGAGCAGGGCCCTCTGATCCCTCCTGTATTGATTTGTATTGTGTGTACTGTCTGCCCTCATGTTGTGAAGCTCTGTGTAAACTGTTGGCGCTATATAAATCCTGTATAGTAATAATAATAATAATAATAATGATGATAATGTCTAGGTTTGTCATTGCTTTTCTCCCAAGAAGTAAATGTCTCTTAATTTCATGGCTATCATCACCGTCTGCCGTGATCTTGAAGCCTAGGAAGATAAAATCTGTCACAGTTTCCATTTCTTCTCCTATTTGCCAAGGAGTGATGGGACCGGTTGCCATGATCTTAGTTTTTTTAATGTTCAATTTCAGGCCAGCTTTTGCACTCTCCTCTTTCACCATCATAATTACAAAATTACACCCAAATATGATGGTGTAAGCCTTTTTTTTCATTTTGGATAGAGCAAGGTAGGGTTATAACTTTTTTCCGCCATCCATTTCCCATTTCGGAGATTTCCCATCACTTCTTGTCCCATAACCAAACAGGAAGTGAGAGGAAATCCCTGCAAACTAACGTATTCCCTTGAGGACCCCCAGGGTCACCAGAACTAGTGTCCCATTGGAAAATGTCCCCTCTATTTCTTTTCTGGGGACAATATGGGATTTACTTTCACTTTCAATGATAATGGTAAACAGGTCAAATAGGGGTAATCTACAAAATAGGGCACAGGCAGCAATAAAACCTGACAGGGATTCTAATCTCGCTCCACTCTATTCAAAATGAAAAAAAAGTTTTGCCTTTAATCATACTTTAATAACGTACACTTTTAAATTTGTCAAATTTTCTCTGAAGACAGTGTGATTATGCATTTTTGTCAGTAAGCATTTTTCCTACAGTTCACTATTTGGAAAGATCTGCACTAGGGACGAGCCAAACACCCCCCGGTTCGGTTCGCACCAGAACATGCGAACAGACAAAAAATGTGTGCGAACACCGTTAAAGTCTATGAGACACGAATGTGAAAAATCAAAAGTGTTCATTTTAAAGGCTTATATGCAAGTTATGTGGACTCAGGTACTGCCCCAGGGGACATGTATGAATGCAAACGTTTTTAAAAGGCTGTTTTTTCGGAAGCAGTGATTTTAATAATGCTTAAAGTGAAACAATAAAAATTAATTATTCCTTTAAATATCGTGCCTGGGGGTCCCTTTAGTCTGCCTGAAAAGTAGCGCATCTTTCCCATGTTTATAATAGTATTGCAGCAAAATGACATTTCTAAAGGAAAAAATGCCATTTAAAATACTCGCGGCTGTAATATATTGCCGGATCCTGGCAATATACATAAAAAATCATTGAAAAAAATGGCATGGGCCCCCCCCCGCCATCCATACCAGGCCCTTCAGGTCTGGTGTGGATTTTAAAGCACCTTTCCCCCATGTTGATGGAGACAAGGGCCTCATCCTCACAACCTTTGCCCGGTGGTTGTGGGGGTCTGTGGGCAGGGGGGCTTATTGGAAACTGGAAGCCCCCAGATCCCAGCCCCCCCCTATGTGAATGGGTAGGGGTACCTTGTACTTAAGGACCAGCCGCCATCATTATACGTCGCTACTTTGACATTAAATACCGTTGTTATGGCAGCAGCTAGCTGCGATAACCCTGGTATTTTTAAAAACGGTGGACTGTCTCCTTTCGGATAAAAGTGGTCTCAGCGACGGATTTGCCACAAGATTACTTTTATTGGTGGAGGGAGAGGTCCCCCCTCCCGCCACGCTCCGGCCGTCTCCGCCGCTTACCAGAGCCGTCGGTAGTGGCGGAGCCGATCGGTTCCTCTCCCCTCACTGCCTGGATGCAGAGTGAGAGAAAGATGGCCCCCGCTAGGCTCCATAGCATTGGAGGGCAGAAGCGACATCAAACGTCACTTCTGCCCAATGTTCTTAAAGGGTTTTTTTTTTTTCAAATGACATTTCATTTTTTTTTTATTGCATTTTAGTGTAAATATGAGATCTGAGATCTTTTTGACCCCAGATCTCATATTTAAAAAGGTCCTGCCATGCTTTTTTTCTATTACAAGGGATGTTTACATTCCTTGTAATAGGAATAAAAGTGACTCAAAATGTTTTTTTAAAAGGACAGTGTCCTGCGTGCGAGCTCGGCAGGGGAAGTGGACACATACGTAAGTCACACCTGCATATGAAAACGGTGTTCAAACCACACATGTGAGGTATCGCCGCGATCGGTAGATCGAGAGCAGAAATTCTAGCCCTAGACCTCCTCTGTAACTCAAAACTGGTAACCTGTAGAAATTTTTTAAACGTCGCCTATGGAAATTTTTAGGGTAAAAGTTTGTCGCCATTTCACGAGCAGGCGCAATTTTGAAGCGTGACATGTTGGGTATTAATTTATTTGGCTTAACATTATTTTTCACAATAAAAAAAAAAAATTGGGCTAACTTTAATGTTGTCTTATTTTTTAAGTGTATTTTTTTCCCAAAAAAGTGTGCTTGTAAGACCGCTGCGCAAATATGGTGTGACATAAAGTATTGCAACGACCGCCATTTTATTCTCTAGGGTATCTGAAAAAATATATGTTTTGGGGTTCTAGCAAAAAAAAACAGATTTTAACTTGTAAACACGGAGTCTGAAAAATAGGCCCGGTCCTTAAGTGGTTAAAAAATAAAAAAAGTGTCCCGCGATGTCCATCCGTCTTCAATTACGGCACCGACAGACCTGAAAAACAGAAAAAAAAAAGCTCTGCGTGATGGGATGCGTCCCGCCGACTGTTGTCTTTTTGTGGTGACAGCTGTTATATAGGCAAGGGCGGGGCCACCTGGTGACGGAAATGGGGGAACCCACCCCCCTCTGACATCACATGACGCCAGAAGGGGGCGGGTCACGCGGTTACGTCACCAGGTGGCCCCGTCCTTGCTTATATTACAGCTGTCACTGTGGAAAGACAGCAGTCAGGATGCCTCCCATCGAGGCGGAGCTTTTTTTTTTCAATTTTTTGGATCGGTCGGCGCCGTGATTGAAGATGGATGGACATCGCGGGACACTTTTTTTTTTTTTTTTAATAAAGGAATTGTCAAAAACTGTCTCCTGTCATTTTTACTTTTTTTACACTTTTTTGGTGAATGGGTAGGGGAACAATATACCCGATTCTTATTCACAATGGCGGGGGCCAGGATCTGGGGACTCCCTTGGTAAAGGGGGCTTCCAGATTCCGATAAGCCCCCCGCCCGTAGACCCCCACAACCACCGGGCAAGGGTTGTGGGGATGAGGCCCTTGTCCCCATGGGGACAAGGTGCTCCCCATGTTGAGGGCATGTGGCCTGGTACAGTTCAGGAGGGGGGGCGTTCTCTCGTCCCTCCCCCTTTTCCTGTGGCCTGCCAGGTTGCATGCTCGGATAATGGTCTGGTATGGATTTTGCCTTTTTTTTTTTAAATTTTGGCACAGGGTTTCATTTAACCACTTCAAAACACGGGGGGTTATTTACTAAAGACAAGTCCACTTTGCACTGCAAGTGCACTTGAAAGTGCACTAAACGTGCACTTGGAAGTACAGTCGCTGCAGATCCAAGGGGGACATGCAAGGATAATAAAAAACAGCATTTTAGCTTGCACATGGTTGGATTATAAAATCAGCAGAGCTTCCACTCATTTCAGATCTACCCCTTAGATTTAGAACAACTGCATTTCCAAGTGCACTTTCAAGTGCACTTGCAGTGCAAAGTGGATTTGCCTTTCGTAAATAACCCCCACTGTGTTATATAAACTACACTGCCTGCACTGACTGAATATAGAGTACACACTGAATATCTAGACCAGTGTTTCTCAACTCCAGTCCTCAAGGCGCACCAACAGGTCGTGTTTTCAGAATTTCCCTCAGATGAAACAGCTGTGGTAATTACTAAGGCTGTGAAACTGATCAAATCACCTGTGCAAAATAATGGTAAGCCTGAAAACATGACCTGTTGGGGCGCCTTGTGAAACACTGATCTAGACTATGCTAAATGCAGAGTATATATATTGTAAAGGACTAGCATCAAATGTACAGCTGGAAGGACACCACCACTTACTGGTTCTTCTTTTTAAGGGCTTTGATTGCCCATTTTTATTAAAAGAGAGTTCAACAAACAAAGATAGGTTTCCCTCGCAGGGGTTTCAGCATTCCTTTTCATCAACAAAACTACATTCAGCCTAGTTGGCTCTCACTTGCAGCACTGCTGCTCTGGCCTTACACACCAGGCCCTTGTCTGTCTCATACAGACTGTTTCACCAACCACCTTGGTGCACACAGCTAACAGCCTCTTGCTGCACTGGCTCCCCCGTGGAGCCCTCCTGACTCCTGGTACTCAGACTTCCTTCTGCTGGGGTGGAGCCCAGAACTATGGTCAGGTTACTACCAAAAGCCCAGCACACACCTGACCAATCAGTATGCTGGCTGTTCTCAAAATCAAAACCCAGGACTAGGGATTTCATCCCAAAGTGGACTTTACAAAACACTAAGGAAACTGAAAGGCCAGTTTGCTCTTCATGTTACATGCTCCCTGGAGACCCTCAACCCGTCTGGTTGAGAATTCTGGGTCACATCCTCCTTCTAGACCCTGGCAGGGCAACGCTCTGCCACATATCATCCCCCCTGTTTCGACCCCAGAGGGGGCGTAACACACCAGCCAAACCCCTTCAAAATGGCACCTCTGTGCCAGTTACCACTAACAAGGGCCAAACCCAGTCTTATCAGGTGACTTTGCCTATGTCCCCCTACTACACTGACTTGGGTACTACAAAGACACCCCAGTGACTTTTTACGGGTGCACTCTCAAAAATTCCATCTGCTCATTTTTCTTGGGGCCACACCTTCAAACGCTTTAACACTAAGGGACTTACTTACCAAGGACTTGGATATTGTTTCTCAACCTTTTTCTCTTTAATTCTAAAGTGGTCACATTTTTAAACACCTTTTTAGCCATAAGTGTGGGCACTTTTATTTGGGAATTAAACTCTTTTAATGACACCTTGTTAAGCTTTGGGCCAGTGTCCTCAGACATTTTACTCTTGAAACTTGGGAGGTTCCTGGACGTCTGGAAATCCTTCCCAGAATTATACCCCTGAACCCGTAGGGCGCCCAATTCTACTGCACCTATTCCCTCTTCTGGGTCTGTCATACCATTCATCTTCCTGTATTTTTTTAAGATTAAGAGCAACCTTGACTATCAGGTCTTCCCTTATTTTTGTTGTTACCCATGGTAACCAAAACATTTACCAGTGCGTTGCTTTTTTCCTCATTGTCCGAAGTATCGCCACATTTATCAGAACTCTTTTCACCAGTGTTCTGCAAGGCAGTGTCTGGAGGAGAATCGCACAAAGTAGAGTGGTTGTCTACTATGGCAACGTCACCAACCACCAACTCCACTGCCACATGATGCTCCTCCAGCGACTGTCCTGATACCTGATCCTCACTATCCAATTTCTAACATTTCTCTCAGCATATCTGTCATAAAAAGGCACTGTGATTCTACACTCAAGACCTTCCTGGGGTCCTTAATGTTCCTTGGGATGTGGAAAGACTCATTTACTGATGCCTTAGAGGTGGTGCTTCTTAAAAGGGGTTTCCTCCCCGCTGGAGGTATCCAACGCAATAACCTGGTGCTTTCCTAAAGCGCAGCCAGGAGCGGGAGTCACTACAAAACTCTCAGGCTTAGTGTTATTAATCTGTTCCAGGTCTTTTCTATGGATAACATTAGTTTGGTATACCATACCAATTACTCCTTTATGAGTTGTGGGCACAACCTCTGCTATGTGCTCAATCTCTTTTGGCCCTTCCATCTCCTGAGGAATATCCTCTGCAACAGCAGCAAGTGAGCCCTGGTCCAGAAGCTGCTCTGCAGTCCCTCCATTTAGCACAGCAGAAATGGTGTCCGCTCCATTGTTACACACAGACTTCGCTCAATAAATCCAACCGACTTGTTGCCCATCTGTCCCAGTCTATTTTCTCTGTGCTCCAATCAGAGGTACTACTCAGTACCGCTCCAGCTGCCAAATGAGACACAGGACAGAGTGACTCCACAGCAGGCACATTGCACATATAACTTTTGTTTAAACTAACCTGTGGCAAAACATTTTTAAACACAGCAGGCTGCAATACCATAACTTCACCACCTTGCTCAGGTGGCGCGTCATTAAACTCATGAAGACGTTTGCTGTCAGCAGTGACAGACCGCAGTAACTCATTATCACCACAAGTAACTTCAGACATTTTAGTTTTACCATTTGACACATTATCACCATGGTCAAGCACCCTCTTATCCATCAGAGTGGCACCACAGTTGTCCCGGGCAACCTCTGGCTCCAACACACAGAGCTCCCTTGAGGTTTCTAGGGACACCTCTGCAGCCTTATATACTGTTGCTAAGGGAAATAGCATATCCTGCTTAACGATCACCCCTACCTCATTAAGTATCACATTATCAGCATTAGACAACTCAATACCAGTATGATCATACTCCTTAGTATGTTTCACATGATCACATTCGATTTTAACACTTGCCTCCCCACTGGACAGGGCACTGTAGTGAGGCAAGTCCTTTTCTGCACCAACAGTGGATCTCTGTCACGACTAGTAGACTAGTACTTACCGAGGTCAAGATGCCGAGAGCGGCTTGCCCTTATGACCACACGCACCCTGTCCCCCGGAGCTGATACAGGGAGCAGGGGGCACGCAGAGGCACGGGCCACCAGCAGGTGAGTACTCCAGAGGTTAGAAGGACTGTATGCAAGGTGGGGATTTCCAGGAGCTGACTGGAGGTACAAATACTAAGTCAGAGGATCCTGAATAAACAGGAAGTCCGTGAAACTAGCACAGTTCAGCAACAAATTGGAGCACTGTCTCTTTAAGGCTAGTTACCTTTCTCTTGCAGGTTCTCCTCACCTGCACACACAGATTATGCAGTCTCGTGCACCAAAACACAGTTAATATAACAGATGAACTTGCTTGTAGGGATCTCAGATTGTGCCCACGGCACTTCTCCCCCACGTGTAAAGGACTAGCATCAAATGTAGAGGTGGAAGGACACCGTCACTCGCCAGTTCTTCTTTTTAAGGGGTTTGTTTGCCTACTTTTATTAAAAGAAAGTTCAGCAAACAAAGATAGGTTTCCCTTGCAGATGTTTCAGCATTCCTTTTCATCAACAAAACTACATAAACCTAGCTGGCTCTCACTTGCAGCACTGCTGCTCTGGCCTTACACACCAGGCCCTTGTCTGTCTCATACAGACTGTTTCACTGACCACTTTGGTGCACACAGCTAACAGCCTCTTGCTGCACTGGCTCCCCCCTGGAGCCATCCTGACTCCTGGTACTCAGACTTCCTGTCTGCTGGGGTGGAGCCCAGAACTATGGCCAGGTTACTACTAAAAGCCCAGCACACACCTGACCAATCAGTATGCTGGCTGTTTTCAAAATCAGGACCCAGGACTTTTCATTTCATCCCACCTGGATCTCTCAGAAATCCCTGGGGTTCCAGGTCCCAAAGTGGACCTTTCTAAGAAAGGAGGAAACTGAAAAGCTAGTTTCCTCTTCATGTTACAAGCTCCCTGGAGCCCCTCAACCCATCTGGTTGAGAATTCTGGGTCACATCCTCCTCCTAGACCCTGGCAGGGCAACGCTCTGCCACTATATATATATATATATTAGACTGACTGGATATATACAGTATCTCACAAAAGTGAGTACACCCCTCACATTTTTGTAAATATTTTATGATATCTTTTCATGTGACAACACTGAAGAAATTACACTTTGCTACAATGTAAAGTAGTGAGTGTACAGCTTGTATAACAGTGTAAGTTTGTTGTCCCCTCAAAATAACTCAACACACAGCCATTAATGTCTAAACCACTGGCAACAAAAGTGAGTACACCCCTAAGTGAAAATGTCCAAATTGGGCCCAAAGTGTCAATATTTTCGGTGGCCACCATTATTTACCAGTACTGCCTTAACCCTCTCGGGCAGAGCTTCACAGGTTGCCACTGGAGTCCTCTTCCACTCCTCCATGATGACATCACGGAGCTGGTGGATGTTAGAGACCTAGCGCTCCTTTTAAGGATGCCCCACAGATGCTCAATAGGGTTTAGGCCTGGAGACATGCTTAGCCAGTCCATCACCTTCACCCTCGGCTTCTTTAGCAAGGCAGTGGTCGTCTTGGAGGTGTGTTTGGGGTCATTATCATGTTGTAATACTGCCTGCACCCCAGTCTCCGAAGGGAGGGGATCATGCTCTGCTTCAATATGTCACAGTACATGTTGGCATTCATGGTTCCCTCAATGAACTGTAGCTCCCCAGTGCCAGCAGCATTCATGCAGCCCCAGACCATGACACTCCCACCACCATGCTTGACTGTAGGCAAGACACACTTGTCTTTGTACTGCTCACCTGGTTGCCGCCACACGCTTGACACCATCTGAACCAAATACGTTTATCTTGGTCTCATCAGACCACAAGACATGGTTCCAGTAATCCATGTCCTTAGTCTGCTTGTCTTCAGCCAACTGTTTGCGGGCTTCTTGTGCATCATCTTTAGAAGAGGCTTCCTTCTGGGACGACAGCCATGCAGACCAATTTGATGCAGTGTACGGCGTATGGTCCGAGCACTGACAGGCTGACTCCCCACCCCTTCGACCTCTGCAGCAATGCTGGCAGCACTCATACGTCTGTTTCCCAAAGACAACCTCTGGATATGACGCTGAGCACGTGCACGCAACTTCTTTGGTCGACCATGGCGAGGCCTGTTCTGTGTGGAACCTGTCCTGTTAAACTGCTGTATGGTCTTGGCTACAATACTGCAGCTCAGTTTCAGGGTCTTGGCAGTCTTTCTATAGCCTAGGCCATCTTTATGTAGAGCAACAATTCTTTTTTTCAGATCCTCAGAGAGTTCTTTGCCATGAGGTGCCATGTTGAACTTCCAGTGACCAGCATGAGAGAGTGAGAGGGATAACACCAAATTTACCACACCTGCTCCTCATTCACACCTGATACCTTGTAACACTAACGAGTCACATGACACCGGGGAGGGAAAATGGCTAATAGGGCCCAATTTGGACATTTTCACTTAGGGGTGTACTCACTTTTGTTGCTAGCAGTTTAGACATTAATGGCTGTGTTGAGTTATTTTGAGGGGACAACAAATTTACACTGTTATACAAGCTGTACACTCACTACTTTACATTGTAGCAAAGTGTCATTTCTTCAGTGTTAACACATGAAAAGACAATAAAGTATTTACAAAAAATGTGAGGGGTGTACTCACTTTTGTGAGATACTGTGTGTATATATATATATATATATATATATATATATATGTATATATATATATATATATATATATATATATATATATATATATATATCTCAAATACACTGCCACTAACTAACCTGCCTGCCTAATCTAGCTCAATCTATCTCCGTCCACACACTATACACGGCCGCTATGTAAGCAGCCTTATTTAGTGTGGGGCATGGACTTAATCCCCCTGAGCCATGATTGGCCAAAGGCAGGGTGCCTTTGGCCAATTATGGCTCTTGTAGGAGAACACGCTGTGATTGGCCAAAGCATGCAGGTCAGGTGCATGCTTTGGCCAATCATCATACAGCAATGCACTGCGAATTCGCAGTGCATTATGGGGCGTTCCGCGGCGCTCAAATTTCCCACGAACGCCCCATAATATTCGCTGTTCGGTGAACACCCAATGTTCGAGTGGAACTTACGTTCAGCTCCAACATCAAGCTCATCCCTAATCTGCACTAATAAAAACATATGTGCCAACAGGCCTCCAATTTAGGTCATGGTAGTTTTAACCTTACCATCTGTCTTCTTGAAAATGAATTGTTCCCTGTATATGCCGATATTATCAGATTGTATCTGCCAACATCTAATTTTATTTGCAGATTGTATCTGTCAACATCAAATTTTATTTCCTGTACCTACTGTGTATAGTTGTAATATAGTTGTAATGTAGATCTACTATATATTACAATTACAATATACTACTATATATAATTAGATTACAATTAGCAACATTAGGAAACATTAGATAATGATCACTTTGTCTAGAATTTAGTAACAGCCCAGTGGCCAAACATTTCTGCCTTGCAGCACCTCCCATGAGGTTTTTGGACTTTGTTCCAGTGCTAGAATGAAATAAAATACCAGTAGACATGTTCCATGTGCAAGTGCCAACCTGCCTGTAAAACAGTCAGGATGCAGTCATACAAGCAGGAGGGCAGCTGGAGAACATCAGCTGAGCCAGAGAGGCAGCTGCCCTAGAACTTGGCTTGCAGACAGAAAAAAAATGTTCATGATGGGTCATGAGCAAAAGGTCTCATAATATGTGTTTGGCACTCTTTGATACTGTAGCTGTTCCTCTACTGAATTATTTGATTATCAGTAGTATTATTGCTAAGCTTGATGAAGTTTTTATTCAGAAGTAACTTATGCAGATGCAGAACATGAGAGGAGGTAAAAAGCTGAATACATAAGTAGAAAAGTGCACACTTTTGATTTGCTGAATTCAAATTTACAATTAATACTGGGGTGGAATAAGCACTTCTAATGTGGGTATTTATGGGGTTTAAAGTTTTTTTTAGGGAGGACTGGGAAAAAGTTCCTATGTAAGTTACCACTCTTACCACCCAAATGCATAGCTAGAGAGGCGACCAGAAGAAATTACTGTACGAGAACTATTTTTGTCTCTATTATGGCTTTGCTCATTTACTTTTGCTTTGCCCATGTACTTTTTTTTCCCCCAAATTCTTTATTTATTGAATCTTTAGAATCAATTAGTTTAAATAACTGTTAAAGGATATCTAAAGCTTTGTTAAAAAAAATAAAATGATAACAAACATGTCATATCTATCTCCTCTGTGCAGTTGATTTTGCACAGAGTCCCCCTGATCCTCCTTTTCTGGGGTCCTTCAGCGGCGCTCCTCCTCTTCTCGAGTGCCCCATTGGAGAGCCGCTCTACCTCGGGGCACATGTGCGGGCCTGCTCCCATGTCCTGCTGCTGCGTCTAATGACACAGCAGGACTCGGCTCCGCCCCTGGCTATCCAATCAGGACCTGAGACACAGGCTGGTGCTGATGTGCTCGTCCCCGTCGCTGGAAAGACCAGGTTCAGGTAAGTAAAAGGGGGGCTCTGGGGGGCAGCTCCATCAGAGGAGGTTTTTCACCTTCATGCATAGCATAGAATGCATGAAGGTGAAAAACCTTGTGGGTTTACAACCCCTTTAATCAAAGTTGGTTATATGAATGACATAACAATGAAAGAAATCAAAAGAGACATCAAGCCCGTAATAAGTTAGAATGGGAGAGAAAACTGTTCCAGTCAGTTCTGTAAGATCTGCACAGGATGATAGCTCATTTGTGAAGTTTTGTTTTTTTAGAAATAACATGAAAAATGCCCAGTCAAAAGAAAGAATCTGGGACAAAAAGAACAGCAATCAAGGGCAGATAGGAAAAAAGAGGTGCAAGAAATTAGAAAGGGTAAAATGGGAAACACAAGATGAGAGGAAGGGGAGGAAATAAAGGGCGGGATGAGGGACTGGGACTCCATCCCAGGGTCTGCAATAGAGGAAAATAAAATTATTCTAGTACCTAGTACACACGGGCCGAATGTCGGGAGATGTTAGTACAGTGGCTCCAACCAGAGCTGTCAGTTTTTTTCATTCAACCCGAAAATAAACTATTATTGTGTACCAGGCTTAAGAACAACTCATCGGTAGGGCCTTATGCCTAGTACACATGAGCTGAATGTCGGGAGACATCGGCCAGTTCAATAAAAACTGGCCAACATTTGCCCGATATTAGTGTGTACTAGGCTTTACCCTCATCTGAGAAGAGGAAGGTGTACCAGTAGTACTAGGTGCAGAGATGGGCTTTGTTTGGGAAACAGGGAAGGCAGTGGCCCAGAGAGAGAATCTGGGAGAAATCTTGGGTTACCAATGATCGGATAGAGTGGGAAGGTTATTGAAGATATGGGGTATTTCGCAAAGGTACACAGGCTACAGAACACACAGTAATAGAGGTGCCTATAGTGAGATGTGATTTCAAGGAGGGGGAATACGTTGAGCACACCAGGGGAAGCCTCACAGAGGGAAGTCATAAGAAGCCTGCTCAATATTTATTCATCATTTTAGAGCGTTGTGTCTGCATCAAAGAAGAAGTCTAGTCAGAAGACATGGCTTGGTAATTGGAAAGTATAGCCACTTTTGGATTTGGGCAACATCAGTAGGGTGTGTTGTGCTGTTTGAGAGTCTGGGGCATTTGTTGATTCAGATAAAATTGGTAAACATAGTATTGACTTTCTTGAAAAAGACTGTAGTTATATGTAACATGGAGTGCCCGGAGAAGATAGAGGAATTTGGGCAATATAGAACATTTTGATAATGTTTCAGTGACCCAACCAAGTGTGTGATCCAGTATTCCATATGGCAAATAGATCAGTGACCTGACAGAGAAAAGGTGGAAAATTGAAACTGTGAAGAAAGTGCTTAGGTTGGACAGGATGAGATTACCCAAATATATAATAGGTAAACACACCCATTTGAATTTGAAATTTTGTTGCAATTGGGTACGTAGACCGGAAGGGAGTTTTTCTTTTTTTGATTATTTAGGTGTTTGGGCATTTTATATTGTGTATTGTGTATATTTTCAGTATATTGTGGGGATTTGCTTAAATGAAGTACTTTACATCAATTCCAGTCCAGCCGGGGAAGTACACTTTTAGGGTTTCTTGCCAACGTTTATTTAAAATAAAATTCAAACAACTCACAGATTTTCCCTTGCAGGGGTGTTCAGCATCATCATCAGTGTCTCTTCATTCACACACATACACATTGCTTGTGCAGCAACTTGTCTCCAGAAAAGGAGCCCTGAACCTTGATTAAAAAAGGCTGTGCATACCTGCACAATCAACCAGTGTCTCCACTAAGATGTGGATATAGGGTTAGAGGCCTCATCTCTCCCAAAACTCTTAGAAGCTTCTGGACTCCAGAACCCAATCCAGGAATTAGCCATCCTGGAGAAAACCGCAAACCATTTTTCTCCACTTAGAAGAGACATAATGGAGCCCCTCAAAATGCATCAGTGAAAATCCTGTGTGACATATACCACTTCAGACACCTTGACACAACAACCCTCTCACAATATTCATCTATCTATATAGTCCCAAGGGTCCCCACTACACACTATGTTTGAGGTAAATGCCCATGTGCTCACCCACAAAGAAATCCACAAGATCTTGAGAAAAATTAACTGAATCCTCGATAATAAAAAAACACGGATGTTTTGATATATCTCCTCTGTGTTTTGGCTTTGTATTTTGAAGACTATTAGCAAATATAGTCACTTCCAGTTTTCTGCCATTAGAGATACATGGTATTTTATGTTGCTCACATGTCTTATGACTTGATGAAGGGCATTTTGCCAATTGCTATACAATTTTCCATGTGAACATACTGAATGGAAGAGAAGGTAACAAATTGATAGATGGGGATATCCCATTAACCCCTTTGCGCCGGCGCCTACTGGCCCTTTAAGGGTTTTCAGATGCCGGGAGGTGGGGGCGGGTTGTATGATCATGTGACCGATGTGATTGGCGGTCACATGATCAGAAAGCTCCCAATCGCAAGTAATGATTGGGAGCTAACTGTTAGCCACTGGTAACTGTGCCAGGAGCGTGCATGGCGCGTGCTCTCGGCACAGCTGTATCTACAATCGGATACACAAATATGCGTCCGCTTGGCGTTAGGCCCACCCGCCAGGAGGACACATATTTGCACTGTTAGCGTGAAGGGGTTAAAGGGATTGTAAACCTATCCACCTGCACCTTGTGTTTTTACCTACATAAGATGTGCATTGATCATGTAGTTTCATGGTGTCATTTGTTTCCCTGTACACAAAGCCTATAGTAGAGTAAATCTTCACATTCCAGTGTCAGCATGTGGAATGGCACTGCACAGATTAATGTATGACTTCTGTCTGTAGTCTAAGAACCAGCACTTCCCATGAAGAAGCCACATACAGTATGCCCCATTTACTGGATCTCTCAGTTTAGTGCTCTTCAGATGAGAACTCATCAGTAATTAGAACTGTGATCAAAGTAAGAGCACAACCTTGTGCTTAACTAATACATTAATAACACAAAATATATACCAATAGTGCCATTAGTCATAAAAAATCAATGATATAAGTAAATAATAATAGTCCATAGTAGATAAACGTGTATCAAGTTCATGAGCTTCAAACTCTACAGTGCTGCTTCAAAAAGATTTCAATATGTGCAAAATAAAGTGCTAAGAAGATAATTCGTTTGATCAATGCTCCCCTCTGTGTGCCCCCTAACTCACCAGAAATCCAGGACTCTCATACCAGAAGTCACAAGCGCTCAGGAGGGTGGCTGGGCTCTGTGGTCCCACAAGCTGTATCTCTAGCTGCAGCATGTGTTGTTCAGAAATCCAGGGCTCCCACCAGAAATCGGACGCTTCAGAGGATGGCTGAACTCTGTAGTCCCACGAGCTGTAACGCGCCTGGTACTCAGCAAATCATCAGGGATAAAAGGCAAAGAGAGCGATATAGCGTAAATCTGTTTGTTTATTGCAAAAATAATAAACAATATCCACTCACATGTTAAAAAATTGCAAACAGCATTAAAACTTTTATGGGAGTCCTGGATTTCTGGTAAGTGAGGGGACATACAGAGGGGAGCACGGATCACACAGATTATCTTCTTAGCACTTGACACTTTTTTTTGCACATATTGAAAACTTTTTGAAGCAGCACTGTAGAGTTTGAAGCCCATGAACTTGATACATGTTAATCTACTATGGACTATTATTATTTACTTATATCATTGATTTTTTTATGGCTAATGGCACTATTGGTATTTATTTTGTGTTAATAATGTATTTGTTTAGCACAAGGTAGCGCTTTTACTGTGATCCCATATTTAAAGTCACACGCACTTTAAGAGCAGCAACTCATATTATCAGTGTTCACCTATAGTGTTCACACACTCAACTCATGGCATTTCCTAACCTATTAGCGCAGGAATGTATAGGTGTTTTACGCACACCTATTCTATACAGTCTTTCATCATTTTAACACTCCAAAATTTGTAATGCAACACAAAATGGTGAAATGTTGAGGCAAGAATTGTGACCCAGAACAAGAAGTAGCCTGACCTTTTAGCAAACAGAGACAAGCTAGGTGAGTAAATACATGGATATAGGGGGAATCGATCAGCCACAACACTGCAAGCTGCAGCAGCATCACAGCCAATCATTATAAGGTAAGGCAAACAAACAACACGGAAAATATAATTACACTAACATAGTTGCCAACTGTCATGTCTACCCCAACGCAGGTGGTCAGATACTATAGCTGGCTACTGTGTGCTTCACCTACAGCAGCCCTATTTGCCCTTAAGACAAGCAGGCCTACCGGTACTTAGTTGCCCCCAGGACTTATACACAATGCTATAGTGCCTGGCCACCACACCAGAGCAGATGCAAACTAAGCAAGCAGACTACTTGCAGTTAGCAGACAGATAACGTGGTTCAATGACAGTCCAGGTAAAAGGCAGGCTGAGTTCAAGGAACAGTCCACAAATCCGATGTTATACACAGGGAAATCCAAACTAGTAAAGCATGGCAGGCAGACAGACGGGGAGCTTGATCAGGAACAACACAGCTATCATTCGCTATCACAAGCAGGGGACAGAGCGTTTGGCTTGCTTATAACAGGTGACTGACCATATCAATCGCCTTGCAGGTGGACACAGACAGGAAGAATGCAATAGCCAAAACCCGGATGCTGGAATGAGGAGCAGGAGCACTTAAGTGATCCTGACACCAACATTGCAAAAAAATTTATAGGGACACTTTTTTGCCTGTAGGCGGAGTCTTGCTATAATTAGGGGAAGGAGCATTCGTTTGAAGGCGGGACGCCTTGTATTAAAACAAAACTGGGCGTGGCTTAAATGGGGCGTGGCTCAAATGAGTTGTGGTTAGAGTCTGAGATGAACGAGGGATGGAGGAAGAAAGAAAGAAAGAAAGAAAGAAAGAAAGAAAGAAAGAAAGAAAGAAAGAAAGAAAGAAAGAAAGAAAGAAAGAAAGAAAGAAAGAAAGAAAGAAAGAAAGAAAGAAAGAAAGAGGGAAGGAGAGAGAAAAAAGGAAAGAAAGAAGGATGGAGGGACAGCAGGCCCAAATCCTACACCACAATAGAAATATGTGTATTACAGAAAATTTAACAATCAGCAGATAAAGATACTCCCAGCACCTGGTGTTAGCGCTTCAATCAACATGACACCATGGTTGGTATGGTGTCAGGATGATTGAAGCGTATTATTTCTATTATTACATTGTAATATAACATGAAATAGTTCACCTCACCATAATGCTGAATCAGTGGAAGCCCTGAGTATGTCACTTGCCACCCTCACCTGCCACCAGATGCCATCAGGTGTCCCTAGTAGAGTCCCTCCTTACACCAGACATTTCCAATAGAGTGTCAGAAACCATGAATCAGACAGAGACAGAAGTACAGTTAATCACACATGTTTAATAATAATAAAAAGGTAAACAGAGTAAGCATACTCAATACATAGCCAGAGTTCAGTAACCAGATCGGGTAGTCAGCCAATGCCAATGTCAGAGAGCCAGAGATCAACGTAGTAGTACAGCAAGCAGCATCAGGAGCCAAAAGGGACGTCAGCCGAGCAAGTCTTCAACAAGAACGCAGGAGAAAGTTTCTGAGATGTGACCAAAGGCGAAGGCAGAGATGAAGTGAGCTGAACAGCTTTAAGTAGGCAGGACTGACAAGCAGATCATCAACAGCTGAGTCACTGTGGAGAGAAAGGAGCTGGCAAGTAGCCGACAGCTGAGTGGCCAGGTCAGAGAAGGAAGGGCTGAGCCCAGCCCCGACAGTACCCCCTCCTCAACGACCCCTCCCCCTCGGAAGACCACCTGGCTTGAGGGGAAAACATCTATGGAAATCACAGGGGAGGACAGGGGCATGTATGTCCGAGGATGAGACCCAAGACCGTACCCCTTCCAATGCACCAGGTACTGTATGCGCCCACGGAACCTACGGGAGTCAACAATGGATTGTACTTCATACTCCTCATGGTTCTCAACCTGTATAGGGTGAGGACGTTTCACTGAAGTGGTAAAGCAGTTGCAGACCAAAGGTTTCAATAAGGAGACATGAAACACCTTAGAGATGCGCATACTAGGAGGAAGGTCCAACGCATAAGCCACTGGGTTAATCCTGCGAAGGATACGGAAAGGCCCAATAAACCGAGGTGCGAACTTCAAAGAAGGAACACGAAGTCGGAGGTTGCGAGATGACGGGAAGCTGAATTCAAGGCACTATTGTGAGCAAACTCCGCCCACGGTAAGAGGTCTGACCAGTTGTTATGATGGTCAGAAATATAGCAACGTAGGAATTGCTCCAAGAACTGATTGACTCGTTCTGTGGCCCCATTAGACTGCGGGTGATACACAGAGGAGAAAGCAAGCTGAATACCCAACTGTGCACAAAAGGCTCACCAGAACCGGGACACAAACTGACTACCTCTGTCTGAGACAATCACCTTGGGTAGCCCATGTAAGCGGAAGATCTCCCAAGCAAAAATAGAAGCCAGTTCTTTAGAAGTAGGCAACTTCTTGAGTGGAATACAATGCGACATTTTCGAGAACCCGTCAACCACCATAAGGATAACTGTGTTGCCCTGGGAGTTGGGTAACTCCACAATGAAATCCATAGACAGGTGGGTCCAGGGCCTCTCTCCATTGGGTATAGGTTGTAGGAGGCCCACTGGAAGGTGTCGTGGAGTCTTACTCTGAGCACATACGGAACAGGCAGCTACGAAGGCAGTTACATCAGCACATAGACTAGGCCACCAGAATTGTTAGGAAATGGACCAAAAAGAGTTGATTCTTCCCAGGGTGGCCAGCAGCCCTGGGAGAATGGTAAGTCTGGAGCACAGCAGTACGGAGACTCTCGGGAACAAAGCAGCGGTCACAAAGTTTCTCAGGAAGAGCATCGACCTGAGCAGCAGGAATATTGCCACCCAAAGGAGAAGTAAGACTGGTACAAACCGTAGCCAGAATACGATCAGGAGGAATCACAGGTACCGGAAGCGACTCCATCTTGAAAGTGGAGGAAAAGTGTCGTGACAAGGCGTCAGCCCTTACATTCTTTGTACCGGGTAAGAATGAGACAATGTAATTAAAACTGGACAAGAAAAGAGCCCATCACGCCCTTCTGGGAGAGAGGCGCTTAGCCTCAGACAAGAATGTGAGATTCTTATGGTCAGTAAGAATGAGAACCGGCACAGTGGTACCTTCAAGGAGATGTCTCCATTATTTCAGGGCTAAAATGATCGCCAACAGCTCTCTGTCACCAATCTCGTAATTGCTCTCTGCCGGTGACAATTAGTACGTAATTGCTCTCTGCCGTGAGAGTTAGGACTTTGAGATAGAAGGGTGCCAACTCCAGTCTAGGAAGCATCAACTTCTAGGATAAAAGGCAACATAGGATCAGGGTGTGCCAACACAGGAGCAGAAACAAAGGCAACCTTGAGACTCTCAAAGACCTTAATGGACTCCGGAGACCAACTCTGTGGGTTGCCGTCTTTCCTGGTCATATCAGTCAGGGGCTTGGCCAGAGATGAGAAGTTACGAATAAACATCCGATAATAGTTGGCAAAGCCAAGAAAACGCTGCAAAGGACGTAAACCCACTGGTCGAGGCCACTGTAGGACCACTGAAAGTTTCTCTGGGTCCATCGAAAAACCAGCAGTGGAAATGACATGGAATTTCACCTGTTCACAATGGACTTTTCCAATTTACAATAGAGATTGTTCTCTCGTAGTCTCTGAGGCACACGACAGACATCTGTGTGGTGGCTCTCCAGGGACTTGGAAAATATGAGGATATCGTCGAGATAAACCCCCACACATAACTGCAAGAAATCTCGAAGGACATCGTTAATGAACTCCTTGAAAACTGCCGGAGAGTTACAAAGGCCAAAGGGCATTACGAGATACTCATAATGACCTGATCTAGTATTAAACACAGTTTCCCATTCGTCGCCCTCCTTAATCCTGACGAGATTGTATGCCCCTCTCAAATCAAGCTTTGTGAAAACCGTTGCTCCCTTGAGGCGGTCAAATAACACCGTAATCAACGGAATGGGATAGGCATTCTTAATCGTGAAAAGATTGAGACCCATATAATCGATACAAGGTCTCAGTTCACCACTCTTCTTCTTCACAAAAAAGAAACCAGCACCAGCAGGAGACGAAGATTTGCGGATGAAACCACGAGAAAGTGCCTCTGCAACATACTCCTCCATGGCCTTATCCACCAAGACCGACAAAGGGTAAACCCGGCCATGAGGGGGTATGGCACCAGGTTGAAGGTCAATTGCGCGATCATACGACCGGGGTGGAGGCAAAGTACCAGCTTGACCTCTGTCAAAGACATCGCTAAAATCGCTGTACTCCTCCAGCAGGGAGGAGAGTGAAGAGGTGCACCGGACCTTGGCTACCTTCTGGAGGCATCTCTCACTGCACTGTGGCGACCAGAACAAAACCTCAGCATGGAGCCAATCAAAAGAAGGGTTGTGCCTCTGTAACCAAGGATAACCAATAACCAGCGGAAACTTAGGTAAGGAAATAACTTGGAATTGGATTAGCTCATGGTGAAGGGCCCCTACGGCCATGGACAAGGGAACAGTCTCATGAGTCACATCGGCAGGCTGTAGAGGTCTCCCGTCAAGAGCCTCAATGGCAAGTGGAGTGTCACGCAGCTTCAGCGCAATCAAAGGGCTTCGATACAAAGGTAGCATCAATGAACAGGCCTGCAGCCCCAGAGTCGATTAGAGCCTGTATCTCGACGGATGACTCAGCCCAAGACAGGGTAACCGAAACCAGGGGCTTATCTTTCTGGGAAACTGGAGACGAAACAACGCCACCTAAGGTCTGTCCATGACAAGACCTCAAGGTTCGGGCGTTCCCTGGATGGGTAGGACAAGACTTCAAAAAGTGTCCAGCCTGGCCACAATCTCTCCCTCCTCCTAAGGGCTCTCTCATCCGCAGAGAGATGCGTGAAGCCCAATTGCATGGGTTCATCTTCACAGACCTACTTGGTACCAGGAGGCATAGGAGGTGAGGGAGGCAAGGGTGGGACTGCAAAGCTTGGAGAAAAATGTACAGGAGGCTTGCGCCAGCGCACCTTAAAAGAGAGTCTTTCCCTGAGTCTGGAGTCAATGAGGATGGCAAATGTGATCAACCTATCCAGCTCAGTGGGTATATCTCAGGCTGCTATCTCATCCTTGATGTTATCCGAGAGACTATGAGAGAAGGCAACCACGAGGGCCTCATTGTTCCAAGCAACCTCTGCTGCCAGCGTACGCAATTCAAGGTGTAATCAGCAGCAGATCATCAACAGCTGAGTCACTGTGGAGAGAAAGGAGCTGGCAAGTAGCTGACAGCTGAGCGGCCAGCTCAGAGAAGGAAGGGCTGAGCCCAGCTCTGACATAGAGTCCCTCCTTACAACAGGTGCCCCCACCAGAGTCCCTCCTTACATTAGGTGTCCCCAGCAGAGTCCCTCCTTATATCAGGTGCCCCCCAGCGGAGTCCCTCCTTACATCAGGTGTGCCCAGCAGAGTCCCTCCTTACATCAGGGTCCCCCCAGCGGAGTCTCTCCTTACATTAGGTGTCCCCAGCGGAGTCCCTCCTTACATCAGTTGCCACCAGCGGAGTCCCTCCTTTCATTGGGTGCCCCCAGCAGAGTCCCTCCTTACATCAGGTGCCCCCAGCGGGGTCCCGCCTTACATCAGGTGTCCCCAGCAGAGTCTCTCCTTACATCAGGTGTCTCCAAGAGAGTCTCTCCTTACATCAGGTGCCCCCTGCGGAGTCTCTCCTTACATCAGATGCCCCCAGCGGAGTCCCTCCTTACATCAGGTGCCTGCAGCGGAGTCCCTCCTTACATCAGGTGTCCCCAGCAGGGTCCTTCTTTACATCAGGTGTCCCCAGCAGAGTACCTTCTTACATCAGGTGTCCCCAGCGGAGTCCCTCCTTACATCAGGTGTCCCCAGCGGAGTCCCTCCTTACATCAGGTGCCCCCAGCGGAGTCCCTCCTTACATCAGGTGCCCTCAGCGGAGTCCCACCTTACATCAGGTGTCCCCAGCCAGCGGAGTCCTTCCTTATATCAGGACATTTCCCAGGAAACGGTAAAACCTGGACAAAGGTCTACATCCCTGGAATGTCACGGGAAATTCAGGACAGTTGGCAAGTATGCACTAATACCTAGTAAAAATAACAAAAACATATGAAAGTGTACAAAGATCTTTTGTAGGCAAAGAAAGGGATTTTGCACATACACAAAAACAGACACCTTAATTATTATACCAGTTTCACCTGTTTTCAGATATTTTTGCTGCTATAAAAATCTTTGATAAGAGAAACCTACCCTAACATTGGAGAATTTCAATCCTTACCATTAAAATCATCCAGGAGTGGAAAGTGATCAGTGGCAAAATGGTTGGGGTACATTTTATACAAGTACAGACAGTGAGATTGCTAATACTACTAGGACCAAAAAAGTGGATTCACTTCTCTAACCTCATCAAGAGAAACTTTTATCCATTCTCATTCTGGTAAGATAATGCACATAAATGGTTACTGTACCTGCCAGACAAGTTTTTTAGATTATTCAATCAAGTGCCCATATACCTTATGTTACACTAGGGTGACAACACAAAAAGTAAAATAATGCATTGTTATTAGTGATGGGCTGAACAACCCCCGTTTCGGTTCGCACCAGAACTCCCGAAGAGGGAAAACATTCGGACCCGAGCCGCAAACTATATTAGTCTATATAACCCGAACACAAAAAATCAAAAGTCCCCATTTTGAAGGCTTATATGCAAGTTATTGGCCATAAAAGGAGTATGGGGGCCCGGGTACTGCCCTGGCATGTATCAATGCAAACATTTTTATTTAAAAAAGATCATTTTTAAAGAGAAGTGATTTTAATGATGCTTAAAGTGAGACAATAAAATGAAAAATTCCTTTAAATTTTAATGCCTGGGGGGTCCCATTAGTCTGCCTGTAATGTGGCACATCTGTATTGTGTATAGAACCTGCTGCAGCAAAACTGACATATGTATAGAAACAAAAAGACATTTAAATTGACTTTCATGGTTGCAAGCCAATGCAGGCAATACAAAAAAAAGGAAAAAAACGGCATGGGGTCCCTCAATGCATGCCGTTTTTTTTTTTTCAAACGGCAGGGGTTCCCCCCAAAATCCATACCAGACCCTTATCCGAGCATGCAGCCTGGCAGGTCAGGAAAGGGGGGACGATGACGAGTGAGCGAACCACCCCCCGAACCATACCATACCACATGCCCTCAACATGGATGGGTGCTTTGGGGCAGGGGGGATCTGCCCCAAAGCACCTTGTCCCCATGTTGATGGGGACAAGGGCCTCTTCCCGACAACCGTGGGTGGTGGTTGTGGGGGTTTTGCACCTCCTGCAGTAAATAACAAAAATTACATTTAAATTGACTTTAGCAAGTGCAAATCATTGCCAGCTATACAAAAAAATAATAATAAAAAAAAAAAACAGCTTGGGCCGCCCCCCCATGCATACCAGGCCCTTTGGTTCTGGTATGGATTTTAAAAGGAACCCCACACCAAAATGTAAAAAGAAAAACAGCGTGGGACCCCACAAAAATCCATACCAGAACCTTATCCGAGCATGCAGCCTGGCAGGACAGGAAAGGGGGGGAGCGAGTGCCCCTGAACCATACCAGGCCACATGCCCTCAACATGGGGGGGTGCTTTGGGGCAGGGGGGCTCTGCCCCAAAGCACCTTGTCCCCATGTTGATGCGGACAAGGGCCTCTTCCTGACAACCCTGGGCAATGGTTGTGGGGGTCTGTGGGCAGGAGGCTTATCGGAATCTGGATCCCCCCATGTGAATGATCCCCCCCATGTGAATGAGTATGGGGTACATTGTACCCCTACTCATTCACAAAAAAAACTGTAAAAAAATAAAGAGGAAAGGCAGTTTTTGACAATTCCTTAAAAATATCTATTAAAAATATCACCGATGTCACCGATCGTTGATGTCACATGGGAGCAGTGCCACCAAGTGACATCGGCAGGTGGCCCTGCCCCTTACCTATTTAAGAGCTGTCAAATGAAGGAGAAGGCAGACGGACTGTCAGTGGCAGCGGGCGTCGTGATTGACGATGAATCTACATCGGGGGACATTGTTTTTTTAATTTTTAATAAAGGAATTGTCAAAAACTGTGTGTTTTTATTCTTTTTTGACACTTTTTTTAGTGAATGAGTGGAGGTACAATGTACCCCTACTCATTCACATAGGGGAGGCCGGGATCTGGGGGTGATAGCAGATTCCGATGAGCCCCCTGCCCGCTCTCCCCCCTCCCCTTTCCTGGCCTGCCAGGCTGCATGCTTGGATAAGGGTCTGGTATAGATTTCGGGGGCAGGGCCCATGCGGACACATAGGATAACATGCTGGGGAGTTTACTGGCTGCAGAAATAAACGCCTGAAGCCAAAAAAGCAGCTTTAAAAACATCCAGTGTGCATGAGGCCTAAATAATAAAAAAAAAAAAATCAGACCAGGCATACAAAGAAAAAAAAAAGTATTTAGAAAATTATCAAATAATTTTTCTTTTCTTCTTGTCACAGCAATATATTTATAGTCTCACAAAAAAAAAGATTTGGTATTTCTTTAGGCTACACAGGAATACAGAAGCAAAGAGATGATTCAGGATATTTTCCCTAACTTGCTACTTCTGTCCGTACATTCAGTTTTTTCAGCATCCCAGCCTAGCTGTTAGCCTCTGTGTGTGGCACAGGCCAACTCAACAAGCCCTTTACAAGTACTGACAAGCTGGAAGAATGTGAGTTAATGGCTGCTCCAAAGGACGAGCATGCTCAAAAGAGGTCTGAATCGCATCCAAGGCACCATAGGGGAGCATGCCAAATGTCAGAGTGTTGCACAGTTGGAAGCAAAATGGTGTAAAACTTTTGGTTCAGATTGTTAAAGCTGAACTTCAGTCAGATATAAAAGACATAAATGTATTTGTTAAATCCAAGCAATGTAAGTACTTGAAATTTACATGGTATCAGCTTCTTGAAATCCTATACAGAATAACTCAGGCTGAGGGAGGAAAAAGCAGCACAAGAAGCCAGTCACTAGTCCTGTGGTGCTCAAATGCTAACATGCTGATAGGAAGAGAGAGCAGAGTGATAGAGTTCATCACAGTCTACTGCACTTCCTTCAATTACAGCTGCAAGTCTTTTTGGGGATGTCTTTACCAGCTTTGCACATCTAGAGTGACATTTTTGCCCATCCTTCTTTGCAAAATAACTCAAGCTCTGTCAGATTGGATGGAGAGCGTCTGTGAACAGCAATTTTCAAGTCTTGCCCCATATTCCAAATTGGATTTAGGTCTGGAATTTGACTGGACCATTCTAACACATGAATATGCTTTGATGTAAACCATTTCATTGTAGCTCTGGCTGTATGTTTAGGGTCGTTGTCCTGCTGGAAGGTTAACCTCAAATATTTTGCAGACGCTAACAGATTTTCCTTTAAGATTGCCCTGTATTTGACTCCATCCATCTTCCCATCAACTCTGACAAGCTTCCCTGTCCCTGCTGAAGAAAAGCATCCCCACAACTTGATGCTGCCACCACCATGTTTCACGGTGGGGATGGTGTGTTCCGGGTTATGTGAAGTGTTCGTTTTCCGCCACACATAGTGTTTTGCTTTTAAGCCAAAAAGTTAAATTTTGGTATCATCTAACCAGAGCACCTTCTTCTACATGTTTGCTGTGTCCCCCACATGGCTTCTCACAAACTGCAAACGGGACTTCTTATCGCTTTCTTTTAACAATGGCTTTCTTCTTGCCACTCTTCCATAAAGGCCAGATTTGTGGAGTGCATAATTAATAGTTGTCCTGTGGACAGATTCTACCCCCTGAGCTGTGGATCTCTGTAGCTCCTCCAGAGGTACCATGAGCCTCCTAGCTGCTTCTATGATTAATGCTATCCTTGCCTGGCCTGTCAGTTTAGGTGGACGGCCATGTCTTGGTAGGTTTGCAGTTGTGTCATACTCTTTCCATTTTCGGATGGTGGATTGAACAGTGCTCCGTGAGATGTTCAAAGCTTGGGATATTTTTTTATAACCTAACCCTGCTTTAAGCTTCTCCAAAACTTTATCCCTGACCTGCCTGGTGTATTATTTGGCCTTCATGATGCTGTTTGTTCACTAAGGTACACTAAGGTTCTCTAACAAACTTCTGAGGGTTTCACAGAAGAACTGTGTTTATACTAAGATTAAATTACACACAGGTGGACTCTATTTACTAATTAGGTGACCTCTGAAGGCAATTGGTTCCGCTAGATTTTAGCTAGGGGTATTAGAGTAAAGGGGGCTGAATACAAATGCACGCCACACTTTTCAGATATTTATTTGTAAAAAAAAATGAAAAACATTTATTATTTTCCTTCCACTTCACAATTATATGCCACCTTGTGTTGGTCTATCACATAAAATCCCAATAAAATACATTTACGTTTTTGGTTGTAACATGACAAAATGAAAATTTCAAGGGGTATGAATACTTTTTAAAGAAACAGTATATTAGCCCATCTTGAACCAATGCAAGTATGCATGTGTGATACCTGGCTGATCCTCGTGGAAGCTGGAAATCACTGTGGTATGCAATGCTACTACAGTGATTGCTTCTGGCTTCCGGGTCCCGTCCCAGAAGACATGAAGTCACTCAATCAGCTCAGGCGCCATTCAAAGAACACTGCATTTTCTCAATGAATGCAAAGCATTTTCTGATTGGAGGAGATGGAGAGGCAGGGTGGTGATGTCTCCACCTTGTCCAATCAGAGAATGCTGAATTTTTTTTTTTTATAAAAGAGTAAACATGATCATTTATTGTATAAGCCTTTCTTGAGTGAAGGGAAAAGGGATGTGTTTTTGAATCAGGGTCACTGATGGCCACCCTGAGTATATATGAAAAACCCTATATAAACTCTTAAAAATTATAAACAGGAGTGAACCAGTATAAATAGGGCAAAAGTTCCATGTATAAAAGATATATAAAAGATATATAAATACAATAAAATAATTAAATTACTAACTATTAAAATACTGTATACACAACAAATGTGCGTAATGATCCTTTTTGCACTCTAGTGAACATACCGTATATACTCGAGTATAAGTCGAATTTTTCAGCCCTTTTTTTGGGGCTGTAAGTGCCCCCCTTGACTTATACTCGAGTCACCACCGTCTGTCTGCATGATCAGCGTGTGATAATACCGTTCGGAGGCTACTCCAGCTTTCAAAAGCCGCGCCTCCTGCTCGTCTGTGATAGGCTGTACACTGACTGCTGGGAAATGGAGTGTTCAGCCTATCACGGACATTCTCTCATCCTCGTCTGTGGCACGAGAATGAGAGAATGTCCGTGATAGGCTGACCACTGACTGCTGATTGTTCTGCCTATCACAGACGAGAAGGAGGCGTGGCTTTTGAACAGTGGAATGGCCGCCGAAGTGTATTATCACCCGCTGATCGGAGGATGGAGATCGCCACAGGGAGGATGGAGATCGCCACAGGGAGGTTGCACCGGACACAGGTAGGCTGCACAGGGACACAGGACACATGCACACAGGACACATGCACACAGGACACATACACATGTACAGGACACATGTACAGGACACATGTACAGGACACAGGACACATGCACAGGACACAGGGACACAGGACACGTGCACAGGACACAGGGACACAGGACACGTGCACAGGACACAGGGACACAGGACACAGGGACACATACACATGTACAGGACACGGGGACACATACACATGTACAGGACACATGTACAGGACACAGGGACACATACACATGTACAGGACACATCACATGCACAGGACACATGCACATGTACAGGACACAGGACACATGCACATGTACAGGACACATGCACATGTACAGGACACAGGACACATGTACAGGACACAGGACACAGGGACACAGGACACATGTACAGGACACAGGGACACATACACATGTACAGGACACATGTACAGGACACAGGGACACATGTACAGGACACATGTACAGGACACATCACATGCACAGGACACATACACATGTACAGGACACATGTACAGGACACAGGGACACATGTACAGGACACATGTACAGGACACATCACATGCACAGGACACATACACATGTACAGGACACAGGACACATGCACATGTACAGGACACAGGACACATGTACAGGACACAGGACACATGTACAGGACACAGGGAAACAGGACACATGCACAGGACACAGGGACACAGGACACATGCACAGGACACATGTACAGGACACAGGGACACATACACATGTACAGGACACATGTACAGGACACAGGGACACATACACATGTACAGGACACATGTACAGGACACATCACATGCACAGGACACATACACATGTACAGGACACAGGACACATGCACATGTACAGGACACAGGACACATGCACAGGATACAGGCAGGCTGCACAGGACACAGGGAGGCATGCAGCTGCAGATGGGCATTGTTGACCCTCTTTTTCCACTTACAGTAGCTGCTGCATTTCTCACCCTTGTCTTATACTTGGGTCAATACGTTTTCCCCAGTTTTTTGTGGTAAATTAGGGGCCTTGACTTATACTCGGATCGACTTATACTCGAGTATATACGGTATGTCACATTAGACCAGTGTTTCTCAACTCCAGTCCTCAAGGCGCCCCAACAGGTCATGTTTTCAGGATTTCCATTATCTTGCACAGGTGATTTGATCAGTTTCACTTCCTTAGTAATTACCACAGCCGATTCATCTGAGGGAAATCCTGAAAACATGACCTGTTGGGGCGCCTTGAGGACTGGAGTTGAGAAACACTGCATTAGACGGCCAGAGACAGTTCGAATCTTGGCCAATTTATGTATGGGCATTGGGCAGGCTCAATGTACCCAAGTTGATCGACCAGCCTGACAGATTTTACATGCGATTATTGTTAGCGGTTATTATATGTCCCAGGCTTGGGCCTCTCTGTAGCTCAGCACACCCTCCCCAGGCAGCAGGCCTGGGAGGTCAAGAACCTCAGCAACAAAACCTCCTTACCAAGCAAAACCTAGAAGGCAAAAAGGCAGTATAAACCTTATATTGATTGACTAGGGCGATATGGATAGTTATGCAGTGGTGGCCAGTCCAGAAGGGGCGCAGGCCCCCCCCCCCCCACCCCGCTCAATCTGCCCTTCTAGCCTGCACAATCAAACATCATGTGTGTGGCTGTGCACTGTGCGGACCATCTCTACCAGGTCCCTCATCCCCTCACAAGCATGTGTCCAGAGCCCAAGGCCCCAGTTGGCCCATTTCATGTTGTCCTCGGGGAACAGAGCACTGGGCCCTGAACCCTCTCACCCTGCGATACCAGCGAATCAACACTCGGGTTCCAGCTTCCTGCCCTGGCCAATCAGGACAGGAGGCCGAAGACCCAGAACAAGGAAAGAAGACCAGGTCAACATAGAAGCCGTGGTGCCAGACACCAGGGAAGCCCTGACCAATGGAGGGCTCTGCCTGTAGGGTTTGGACCTGGAAGGGCCCGCCCGCGCCCCCCCAAAATCCCCCAGCACCAGCCGCCACTGTATTCATGAAGTTTAAAATTTCATAACTCAGGTTATTAGGGTCCCCCAATTATTGCCTCCCCAGCAAAAAGCAGAAGCAAACAATAACTCCGAGCTTAAAGTGGAGCTCCACCCAAAAGAGGAAGCTCCACTTGTTCGCACCCTCCCCCCTTCCACTGCCACATTTGGCACTTTTTGGGGGGAGGGGGGTGCTAGTACCTGGTTTCGACAGGTACCTGCACCCTCTTCATAGCAGAGGGAAGACACACTAAGGAGAGTGCTGCTCACCCTATTGTAGGCAGAAAAAATGGGAAGGGTCCCCCAGGGGAGTTTTTAGGCAGCTAGATAGATAATGAGAAAATTAGGCATTAAATAAAGAATAAAAATCTTTATTGGAGGACAAAGTAGATTATTGAATGAGTGTTAAAATATAAGCTCAAATGGGAATATGCCCATGCCAAATACAGGAAATAGCAAACATAAGGGGTTATACACAGCATATATTAATGACTATTGCATAACAGTTACTGACGCGTTTCGACCCATGATGTGTGGGGTCTCTTCATTTTTGCATACATTATATCTTGTTTTTAAACAAATTTGATATGTTATTATAAATCTTCTTTTTCTTAGCAAACTCATCCTCTGAAGAGACCCCACACATCATGGGTCGAAACGCACCAGTAACTGTTATGCAATAATTTATGCTGTGTATAACCCCTTATGTTTGCTATTTCCTGTATTTGGCATGGGCATATTCCAATTTATTTAATGCCTAATATTCTCATTATCTATCTAGCTGCCTAAAAACTCCCCTGTGGGACCCTTCCTATTTTTTCTCACTCCCACTTCTGGGTAAGTGTACTGTGGCGATCTCCAAGTATTTCCGGCCCCTCCGCCTCCCCCCTGCTGCCTTCTATGACACACACAGGTCCCAGGAGACAGCGAGACCATTCAGAAAGAGCAACATGACTCGCACATGCGCACTAGGAAACTGGCTGTGAAGCCTCAAGGCTTCACTGCCAGTTTCCCTTAGCGAAGATGCTGGTGCTTGCCCCTAAAGTTGATTGAAGAATTGGTTTGGGGTGCCGACATCACTGGATCCCTGGATAGGTAAGTGTCCTTATATTAAAAGTCATAAGCTACAGTATTTGTAGCTGCTGACTTTCAATTTTTAGTGGGAGACTGGAGCGTCTCTTTTAAGGAAAACCTGCAAAAGAATACCAAACTATCAACCCAGCTGTAGCTCTACCCTCATACGAAACGCTAAGTAGATGCCTAGGATTCTTTTCTTTATAACTGTCCCGCAGCCAGGCACATAATTCTGATCATTCTCCAGACTCATTAACTGGTCTAGGGGTATGCTTTTTTGGATCCTGATGGTTGCCACCATCAGGAAAAAAACTTGAACCATAAGGAAATGCCAGGTAGCTCCTGGAGTAGATGGCATGTAGGCGGAATGTTTATTATTTATGTTGATAGGACCTTTATCTTAGATTAGATCTTAGCTTTTGTGTAGCAAGGTTTCTCCTAAAAAGCTTTTGTCTCAGGGGTGCTATTTTGGAGGTTTTTTTTGGTGTTTTCCAGATAATCAGTTCCATAATTCTACAGGGTTGGCAATACAGTACAGTATATAGTATGAAAAAAAATGTGCAAACAACACTACGCTAACTAGTAAGAGGGGAGCAGCTACATACAGTGTGACAAAAACAGTGCAAAGATAATGTGAAAAATGTAGCGCATAGTGGACATACCCAAATTGACAAAATGGTGAAGATAAATTAAATTAAAGTCCAAAAAACATAAGTGCATTAACACAATAAAGTGAACTAAACAGGTGATAAACAAAAGTCAATAAGCCGAGGGGCAAATGAATAGGGGGTATAATGTCCCACTGTGTGTAGCCACGAATACAATCACTGAGGATGGTGGTTGTTCCAAATGTTGGTAATAAGCTGTGTTGATCCGTAGAAGAAAACCACATCAAACGGAAAAGGGCATCAATGAATGAATGATAAGTATAAACTCTTACCAGATCCAATGGACTCCCCTGTCAGCGACATGGAGTCTTGAAAGCAGTATGCCACCCAGGGTGTATGGAAAGGTATCCCGACAGTCAGAACCTCTGAGTTGAACTCCACGGAGACTCCGGGGATCACAGGGTAGATCGTCGCGGTAGACACACACGATGGGAATCTGGCAGATGTGATGTACCACGTGTAACAGAAACTAGGTATTCACTCCCATCCGGATGATATGTGGAAAGAAAAAATGTGCTTCCACAATGTGCAGATAAAAAAGGTATTTTTATTGCTTTCATAGATGATGGAAAAAGTATGATTCAGACAGCCAGGCAGCAGTCCTCAGACTGAGAGGTATATAGTATGGTATTGCCAAACTTGAGGGCTAATTGAGATTGGGATCAGGTAAGCTTAAGGGGGGCTGGGGGGAAACTGCATGCAGAAGATTTTTTACCTTAAGGCTGCTTTTACATTGCAGCTGCCTGAGCATTAGCGGTAAAGCGCCGCTAGTTTTAGCTCTTTGGCGCTGCTATTTGGGTGGTAGCAGGGCACTTTTAACCCAAAAAATGATGTAGTGTTGCGGCGCTTTCAAAGCAGTTTTCAGCCACTTCGGAAGCGCTACACATTCATTCCAATGGGCAGGGGCTCTCTGGGAGCGGTGTATACACCGCTCCTAAACCGCCCCTAAACCGCCCCAAAGATGCTGCTTGCAGGACTTTTTCTAACGTCCTGCAAGCGCACCGCCTCAGTGTGAAAGCACTCGGCTTTTCACACTGGGGTGGCAGCGGAGGCAGTTTTCAGGCGCTTTACAGGCGCTATTTTTAGCACTAAAACGTCTGAAAACTGCCCCAGTTTGAAAGGGGTCTAATGCACAGAATGCATTAAGGTAAAAAAAAAAAAAAAACCTTCTGCCTTTAGAACCACTTAAAAAAAGTCCCACAATGTAAATCCATAGTCAATCACATTATTCATAGATGCAGATCCTCAACAATCACAATGAACCATGTCTACCAACTGCCAAGATGATCCACTTCCATTGCTACTCCTTGCTAAATGACAGATTCCTGTCTGACAGGGATGGTGGCTGATGCCTGCTCACTGACAACCAACCTGAGCAAGAAGCAGCCACATTTTGCAGCGGTAGAAATACTGCTGTTATATCTATCACTTCCTGTTGCAGATGGAGCTTCAGCTTGGTGAGTAAACCCCCTATTTAGTTTGTTCAATGATGAACTTCTGCCATTGAAAAAGACAGTATGTACTGCAGCACAGCCGGTTGCTTTCTGTGCATTTCCTTAATTAAAAACATTTTTTTTCAAAGAATAAAAGGTTGTTCTGTGATTGGACAAGATATGTACGAACATCATAATCTCCCCTTCTCCAATCACAGAATGCCTTGTATTCTTTGAAAAGGATACATTTTCTGAATGGAGAAGCTGTTCAGTGATCGCTGTGCTCAATCCTCAATTGTCAGTTTTAGTGGCAGAAGTTCAGCAATGACATCACCATCAGGGGGGTGCGTGATTCTAACAGGAAAGGGGCAGCAGGCACCCGCGGGGCACACATCATTAGAGGTACGTTATTGGTTGCTAATGCCCCAATGTTGTTTTTGTCCGGAGTTCAGCTTTACTATATAAATTCTTTTTTTCTATAATTTTCTATATATAATATATGACCTCTGTCACAGGCTTTATTTCAGTTTTTTTAAATTATGATACACTGTAAGTATGTAATACAGTGGCAATTTTGAATAAATATTTTCGTACACATAGAGATACTGCATGTCTGAATTTTCATGTACAGCACATCACAGCAGCATTGTGGTGTGAATGGGGCACATCAAAAACAATTGCTTTCTGTGTGCCTGGTGTTGATCAGGTGCAGAAAAACGCAATGCACATAGTGTGAACGAGCCTTAAAGCGTATGTAAACAATAAATTTCTCTTATTTGCTACTTGTTCTGTTAAATATCCCATTGAATGTCTTTTATTATATCCTTTGGTCAAGTGCAAAAAAAAAAAAAGTTGTTCATCCATCCAGGAATCTTGTGAGCTGAACTTTCTATGCCTCTGGACTGTTATCAGTTACATTGTTCCATAGGGTGATAATGTTGCTCATTATGGTTGTCATCCTAACAGGCCTCATTTACACCTGCATCTCTCTTTGAAAAGCGACCTGGTGAATCGGTTCTCACAGAGTGGTGCAGGTGTGGCTGACAGGCATTCAGAGGGTGATATTGTCACCTCCTGAATACCTGCGTTTTTTGGGTTTTTTTTGTTCTTACAGCCAAACAGACTTTTTTTAGTGGGTAAACTGCAAGACTGCATTTTTCTTGTAGTTGCGGTGCGGTCCTGCTCACCTGAATAGGTCGTGTTTGGCGGTGATACTGCCCATTGAATGTGACCGGGGATAATGTTTGCCAGCACATATCCACCTCCGTCTGGCTCCTTTTGTGGCTTAAAGAGGAACTCTACTCCCCTGGGGTTAATCATTATATAAACGCCTTCTTACTTGGTCTGCTGGGGTGAAATCAAATTGTAGCACCCTGGCCCTAAACAGGGCTGCTAATAAATCTAGTTGTGCTAGGTGGAAACTAGCCTGGCTAATTGATAGTTTGATCCGCTAATTTCTGTCCTAAGTCTGAGTTTAATTGGTAGTCTCTCTCTTCTGTCAATAGGTGGCACTGTTGCCTTTGGCATTAGGATGATGGATTACAGTGAATTCAGGTGAAGGGTAAATGAGTTGTGTCAGCCAATTAGCAGGAGTTTCTTTGGCCGCTGTGGATGCTGGGATAGGCTATTTATTCGGGAGGAGTCAGGTGATCTGAGGTTCTTCCCGCCTGGGGCTGTGGCCTGGTGTGTCGAGTTAATCCTGGTTGCTAGGCCTGAAGCCTATCCAGGAGGTCTACTGACTGCTAGGTCTACGTAAGGCCTATCCGGTAGTTCAGGGTTCCGCAAAAGGAGGAGCAGCAAAGGTTAAGCCCGAAGCCTGGGGCTGAACCGCGTGTGTTAGAGGCTCAGCCTAAGGGGAGCCTGATCGTTGCTGGAGATAAAGGAGAAGCAGTTGCCACTCCTGTTACCAGAGGCAAGTTTGGAAGGGATGAAGTTCTGAAGGAGTACCAGAGCAGACGCTTCACTATCCAGGGACAGTGAAGTAAGTGGGAAAGCTTCAGTGGAGATTCATCCAGGAATGCAGCGGGTAGCTGTGAGTATAGCTTGAAGATAAGTATAGCGGTTAGCTGTGGGTGAAGTTCGAGAGATCCAGCAGGTAGCTGAGAGTCCAAGAAGTCTAGTGAGAGATGCCGAGCTGAGCTTGAGGATCTACAGTGGGATACTGTGAGTTAAGCTGGAAGATCTACAGTGGGATACTGTGAGAGAAGTTGTTGCTATAGGAGACAGCAGTTTTTACAAGATACAGATTGTTGCATTCAGCTTAAAGGCCTTTTATCTGTATTGCTGTCTTCCTAGTTCTATTTTTGTCTGCGGAGTTTGCCTAATAGCTATTGCATTTGCCTAAGGGTATCCTATGCCCTAACCCTCTGTCCCACCATTCCTGTTAAGAGAAATAAAACTTTTTGTTCATTTTTACAAAAAGTGACTGGCGCCCAATCTTTCTATCTTGCACCACACCCACTATGCCTAATAACCTGCACCCTGAGGAGGAATGTCAGTTCACCCTGGCTCTGGGGGTCTCAATCAGGCCCTTGGAAGTCGGAGAGACCGCTACACATACACAAGCACCCATATTTGCGTGCAGCCGGTGCCAAGAGGTTAATGCAATGAATGTATTAAGGTAAAAAATGTTTAGGCTTTAGAACCACTTTAAAGTAAAAAACCTCCTGCCTTTACAACCACTTTGAATTTGTTAGCATATCTAAATCTGCTAGTAAATCTAACACTCCTCTCCAGTGTTGCCAACCTACCAGATTGAAATTTACTGACACGACTGGCACAGCCAAGTTTTTACTGGCATTTCCAAAAGTTACAGAATTACAGTTTTGAGTGCAATTTCAGTATTTAGGCTACAAACAAGTACAACATACAATTATCAATGTGATTTAAGGTAGATATTAGGGCAAAAAGCTCAGGGACAGAACAGGACTCAGGGACAGAAGGGCAAGAAATTAGAACGGGCACACACACATGAAATTGATTCTTATGCCCTGTACACAGGACCGGTTTTCCCGTCGGAATAAACTCTGAAGGTTTTTCCGACGGAATTCCGCTCAAGCTATCTTGCATACACACAGTCACACCAAATTCCGACCGTCCAGAACGCGGTGATGTACAAAACATACGACGGGACTAGAAAACAGAAGCTCAATAGCCAGTAGCCCATAGCTTCCGTCTTGTACTTGCTTCAGAGCATGCGTCGTTTTTGGTATGTCGGAACAGCATACAGATGATCGGTTTTCCCGATAGGAATTGGTTCCGTCGGAAAAATTTAGAACGTGTTCTCTTTCTAGGTCCATCAGAATTTTCTATGTAAAAAGTCTGATGGGGCATACACACGATCGGAATATACGATGAAAAGCTCCTTTCGGACTTTTTCTGTCGGACATTCCGCTCGTGTGTACACGGCATAACAGTGACACTGTCAGCAATGTGCAGCAGCACAGATCACCGCATGGAGAGAGTGACAGTCTCTCTCCATGCCGCTTAGTCCCTTCAGTCCACTCCAGTCTAAATAGCAGTGACAGTTCCAGTCCCAGCCTCCCTGCACATGAGGCTCCGCCCGCTTCCCTTGGCTCCCCTGCAGCATGACATTACACAATATGCTCAGGCACCACCTCTGCCAGGCTCGCCCCCACCAGCACTGCCCGAATACACTGTAACAGGCACTCAGATGGTCTCGTCTGGCTCTGGACTGGAACAGCACATGCGCAGTTTCAAGCTGAGCGTCCCAGCCATATTTTTTACTGGCAACTTTTTCCTGTCACTGGCATTTACTGGCAGGAGAAAAGTGCCCCTTTTTTACTGGCTGCCAGTAAAAATAATGACAGTTGGCAACACTGCTCCCCTACCCCAGACTGACAACGCTGCTGTCCAAAGGTGCCCCCTGTGTTACTGACCAGATCACCAGGTGAAAGCAGAGAGAATAAAATAATGCAGCCATCACATCTAATGATTGGTAAGCTGCAATATATTACATTTTTGGTTTTGGGTTTAAAGTGGTTGGAAAGCCTTAAGGTGAAACATTTTCTGTGCTGCAGCTGCCCCCCTGCCCCCCAGACTTCCCTCTTTCCTTACCCGAGCCCATCCGATCCAGCGATGTGCATACCTCCCAACTTTTTGAGATGGGAATGAGGGACACCTATCAGCAAAAGTATGTAGACATAGGACACCCCCCTTGCCACGCCCCCTTAAAGGAGAATTGTACAAAAAAACAAGATTGGTTAAACCCACAAGTGCTTTTTTTACCACTACTATTCCTTTATATTGGCTTCTGGAACTTACAAATTCAGCAATTTAGAAATCAGATGAAAGGTTTAGCACTGGGAAACACTTTTTGATAAATAAAAAGTGCATTTTATATACAACTATATAGATCAGACCAAAATGAGGGACAAATGAGGAGGAAAGAGGGACAGTCCCTCAAAATCAGCAACAGTTGGGAGCTATGGATGTGCACAAACGCAGCACCTCACTGGACAGATTGATAGCAGAGGGAGCGATGGGTTCCCACTGCTGTTAATCAAATCCGGTGACACGGAAGCGGGGGGGGGGGGGGCGAGCCCTGCTGTCTGTGTCAATGAATGCAGCAGCGGGACTCAAGAGCGAGCCTGCATGGGTGCCCCCATGTAAAGCTGCCAATGAAGAGGAGGGGCCTGGAGCGCCAGCAGGGGACCCTAGAAGAAGGGATCAGGGCTGCTCTGTGGAAAACCATTGCACAGAGCAGGTAAGTATAGGCATGTTTTTATAAGCTTTATAAACACTTTAACCACTTGACCTCCGGAAGATTTACCGTCCCCTTCCTGATCATACCATTTTTTGCAATACGGCACTGCGTTACTTTAACCTCTTGCCAACCAGCCGCCGCAGTGATACTGCAGCAGGTTGGCTCGGCTGCACAAATTGCTGTAGATGTACGTCGGGCTCATACACGGCGATCTGTGGGCGCGCGTCTGCCCCCATTGGCCAGTGGGGAGCCGATCAGGGGGTCCGGCGGACTCTATGTCTGACGGCCGCCTGTGATCGTTCCCCGCAGTGACAGAACGGGGATCTGTCATAGTAAACAAGGCAGATCTCCGTTCTGTCAGGGGGTGACACACAGATCCTGTCTTTCTGCTATGCAGGAATACGGATCTATGTGTTGCTCCAGGGAGCCCATCCCCCATACAGTTAGAACACACACTGAGGGAACACATTTAACCCCTTGATCGCTCCTGATTTTAACCCCTTCCCTGCCAGTGCCATTAGTACAATGTCTTTATTTTTAGCACTGATCATTGTAATAATGTCACTGGTTCCCAAAAAAGTGTCAATGATGTCAGTTAGGTGTCCGATCTGTCCGCCGCAATGTCGCAATCACGCAAAAAATCGCAGATCACCATCATTGCTAGTAAAAAAAAAAAAAAAAAAAAAAAGAAAAAAGAAAAATGTCATACATCTATCACCTATTTTGTAGACGCTATAACTTTTGCGCAAACCAATCTATATATGCTTATTGTTTTTTTAGGTTTTTTTTTTACCAACAATATGTAGCAGAATACAAATTGGCCTAAACTGATGAAAAAATTAGATTTTTTAAAATTATTTTATTGGGTGTGTTTTATAGCAGAATATAAAAAATATTGTTTTGTTTTTTTCAAAATTGTCTGTCTTTTTTTGTTTATAGCGCAAAAAATAAAAACCGCAGAGGTGATCAAATACCACCAAAAGAAAGCTCTATTTGTGGGAAAAAAGGACATTCATTTTGATTGGGTACAACGTCACACGCCCTCACAATTGTCAGTTAAAGCGACAAAGTACTGTATCGCAAAAAATGGCCTGGTCAGGAAGTGGTTAACTGACAATTGCGGAGTCGTACAATGCTGTACCCAAATAGAATGTATGTCCTTTTTTCCCACAAATAGAGCTTTCTTTTCGTGGTATTTGATCACCTCTGCGGTTTTATTTTTTGCGCTATAAACAAAAAAAACCCGACAATGTGAAAAAAAACACACACACAATATTTTTACTTTCTGCTTTAAAACATATCCAATAAAAAAAAGTAAAAAATCTAATTTCTTCATCAATTTAGGCCAATATGTATTCTGCTACATATTTTTGGTAAAAAACAATTCCCAATAAGCGTATATTAAATGGTTTGCACAAAAGTTATAGCGTCTACAAACTATGGGATATTTTTATGGAATTTTTATTCATTTTTTTTTACTAGTAATGGCGGCAATCAGCGACTTATTGGGGGACTGCGATATTGCGGCGGACAATCTAGACACTGACACTTTTTGGGGACCAGTGACACTAAGGCTTCATGCACACATGACGCTCCAAGAAGTCTTTCTGGATGTTAGATTGTTGGCAGGAGAACGTTGCTTTAAAAACGCGCTTTTTACATCGTTTTTTAGACGCGTTTATGCGTGTTTTTAAGCGTCAGCTTTTTTTGGGTGTTTTTTTTTAAATTACACCAGCTTACATTCAGCGCTGCAATGTAAAAAACGCTGAACACTGATAAAAGCGTGTAGAACCACGCGGCTAAAAAAAAGACTCTCCCCTTGTCCGCCGCGGGGGGAATCTTTTTTGAGCCGCGTGGTTCTACACCTGACCACTGACCTTTCGGGTGAGCAACTCGTCTTTTATATTATTCTGCTGAACTATAAGTGTATAAGCTTTTCAAGTGTAATTTAATTGATATGTGTTTTATTCAATTATTTGGATTATAGATTACTTCTCCTGAAGACGCAGTGTGTGTACTGCAAAACTAGTAGAGGAAAGGTCAACCTTTGAGACATATCTCATCAACGGGTATCTCTTAGGGGCGCCCCGAGTATTTGTTTATTGATTATTTCAATTTTGCTTTTAAAAATCACCCTTGTATGTTTTTTATATGTAATAAATAATTATTTTTATATATAAACCAGGTAGTTGTTTATCAGTACCGAGATAATCCACCATAACTACTGGGGTGGGAATAATCGTATAGTCAGCCTCAGCAACTGCCCAACTTCCCCACCCTCCCCCCTTTTTCTCTGGAAACTGTTATAAGACTGTTGCCATAGGAGACAGCGAACCTACATATGCAGAAGTGGTGTCCTGCTCGGTGCCTTTCCCTGCATGGCTGTCTAACTATAGAAGTCTCGGAGTCTGCTAATTACCATTGCAACTACTAAAGGGTGTCCTGGCCCTAATCCTCTCTCCCACAAGAGAAAATAAATTTCTTTGCATTCAAGAAGTGTCTGGCGCCCATCAATCTATCCTGCATTACACCCACCATGCCTTGTAGCCCACTCTATACAAAAGGATGTCAGCTCTCCCTAACTCTGGAGGTTCTCAGACCAAAGGGGATCCAGGACCTTGCTACAAAAATAATATATATATTTCTTTAACCTCCCCCCCCGTCCACTTGTGCTTGCACGCAGAAGTGAATGCATATGTAGGTTGAGCTTGCATATGTAAACGGCGTTCGAAACACACATCTGAGGTATCGCTGCGGACGTTAGATTGAAAGCAATAATTCTAGCACAAGACCTCCTCTGTACCTCTAAACTGGTAACCTGTAAAGATTTTTAAAGCATATGGAGATTTTAAAGTACCAAAGTTTGGCGCCATTCCATGAGTATGCGCAGTTTTAAAGTGTGGCATGTTACGTATCTGTTTACTCTGTGTAACATCATCTTTCACATTATGCAAACAAATCGGGCTAAATATTGTGTTTTTTTTTTTTTTTTTTCATGAAAGTGTTTTTTCATAAATAATTGCGTTTGAAAAATTGCTGCGCAAATACCGTGTGACATAACAAATTGCAACCATCGCTTTTATTTGCTAGGGTCTCTGCTAAAAAATAAATTATATATATATATATATATATATATATATATATATTAGAATGTTTGGGGGTTCTGGGTAATTTTCTAGGTTTTTTACATGTAGGAGAGAAATGCACAAATTGGCCAGGTATGGAAGTGGTTAAAGCGATAGTAAACCGCCGCCTCTTTTTTATTTAAAAAAAAACCTGCAAGGCAGAGTTATAATGTGCGAGTAGCTAGTGCTGTCACCACTGACAGGGCTTCCATCTTCACCCGGTCTTCCTTCCAGGTTGGCGGGCTCCAGTCCTTTGATTGGACGAGCTGTGATGATGTCACTCCTGCGGAAGGAATAGCATGGGCATGTCGTTCCTTTAGAGTGCATGCCCTGATGACGTCACCGGCAGCTTCACAAGTAAATATCTCCTAAACGGTGCACATTTAGGAGATATTTAATGTACCTATAGGTAAGTCTTATTATAGGCTTACCTATAGGTAAAAATCAACCAAGGGAGATCACACTCACTTTAACACCTTCCCGTCTGGCCTATATTAGAATGACGGCCGGGCGGGGGCTTTATTGTTCTGACTGGACGTCATATTCCATCCTTCAGACTTGGCCACACGTGGTGACACACCACATCACCGATCTCGGTAAAGAGCCTATGACGTAGGCTCTTTACAATGTGATCAGCTGTGTCCAACCACAGTGTAAATAGGAAATGCCGGTTATCGGCTTTCCTCTCCTCTCACTGACAGTGCGCGAGGAGAGGAGTGCCGATAAGCGGCTTTCTTTACAGGAGAGGTCTTCCCCAGCGGTAATGCCTGTCAGTGCCCATCAGTGATGCCAATCAGTGCCCATCAGTGTTCCCTGTCAGTGCTGCATATCAGTGCCCATCAGTGCTGTATATTATTGCCTCCTTATCAGTGCCCATCAGTGCAGCCTATCAGTACCCATCAGTGCAGACTTATCAGTGCAGCCAATTAGTGGCACTTTATCAATTGCCCGTCAGTGGCACTTCATCAGTGCCCATCAGTGTGGACTTATCAATGCAGCCTATCAGTGCAGACTTATCAGTGCCCATCAGTGCAGCCTATCAGTGCAGATTTATCAGTGCCCATCAGTGCAGCCTATCAGTGCCACTTCATCAGTTCCCATCAGTGCGGACCTATCAGTGCAACCTATCAGTGCCACTTCATTAGTGCCCATCAGTGCGGACTTATCAGTGCCCATCAGTGCAGACTTATCAGTGCAGCCTATCAGTGCCACTTCATCAGTGCCCATCAGTGCAAACTTATCAGTGCCCATCAGTGCAGCCTATCAGTGCCATTTCATCAGTGCAGCCTATCAGTGCCGCTTTATCAGTGTGGACTTATCAGTGCCCATCAGTGCAGCCTATCAGTGCAGATTTATCAGTGCCCATCAGTGCAGCCTATCAGTGCCACTTCATCAGTTCCCATCAGTGCGGACCTATCAGTGCAACCTATCAGTGCCACTTCATTAGTGCCCATCAGTGCGGACTTATCAGTGCCCATCAATGCAGACTTATCAGTGCAGCCTATCAGTGCCACTTCATCAGTGCCCATCAGTGCAAACTTATCAGTGCCCATCAGTGCAGCCTATCAGTGCCATTTCATCAGTGCAGCCTATCAGTGCCGCTTCATCAGTGTGGACTTATCAGTGCCCATCAGTGCAGCCTATCAGTGCCCATCAGTGCAGACTTATCAGTGCAGCCAATAAGTGGCACTTTATCAGTGCCCATCAGTGTGGACTTATCAGTGCAGCCTATCAGTGCCATTTCATCAGTGCCCATCAGTGTGGACCTATCAGTGCCCATCAGTGCGGACTTATCAGTGCAGCCTGTCAGTGCCATTTCATCAGTGCAGCCTATCAGTGCCACTTCATCAGTGTAGGAGAAAAATTACTTATTTTCAAAATGTTATATCAGAAACTAGGAAAAACTTTTCTTTATTTTTTTCACAATTTACGGTCTTGTTTCGTGTTTAGGAAAAAATAAAACCCCCAGCGGTGATTAAATGCCACCAAACTAAATCTCTATCTGTCTAAAAAAAAATGATAATAATGTAGTTTGTGTACAGCATGGCATGACCGCGGAATTGTCATTCAAAGTGTGACAGCGCTGACAGCTGAGACTTGTCCGGGGCAATTGCCGGGTATTGTGGAGGTTAAGATGACATTTCTGAATATTTGGAGTTATTATGATTTTTCTTCTTTGTCTTCTCCTGCACAGACCTGGTATATGAGGGGAGTGGAGTGGGGGAACACGGTGTGTGGAGCAGGCCTGTGACTTTTCCTCCACATACAGGAGGAAGAAAGGGAAATGAAGTAAAAAAAAAATGACATTTTGTAAAAGTTCCCCACTTCTACACCACGTGACTCTCCCTCCTCAAGGAACGAAAAATAGTCCCCGCTGTGGAAAAAATATCCTTCCGCCCCCAGCCTCGAATCCCTCCACTTCTCCCCGGACCCCTCTCCCCGCCCGTCCCCGGAGTAGGCTCCGTCCAGCGGGGGGTGAGGTGCCGCTGAGGCCGGCTCGGTGTGGGGGGGTTGCAGAGCGGCGTTTGCCCGGTGGTGGATGGATGATGTGGCGCGGACTATATTGTACATGAAGAAGAGGCGGAGGGATCTGTGAGGATAGTGGTGGAGGAGGCGGCGGAGGGATTCGCGGAGCCTGTTCGCTGTCTCTCGTAGGGAAGCCATGATGGGAGCCTGAGCGTGTGACGGCGGAGACATGAGACGCGGCAGGCGGGCTCCTGCACCGACCACCCCGGTCCTCCCAGCCGTATAGTGACACGTCCCCCGGAGAAGGCCTGACACGAAGGGATTAAAGCGCTGGCCATTGGAGGAAGGAGCCGCGGACTGCCCCCCCTCCCTCCTCGGAGGATCACGACACCACCGAGCAGTGGAGAGGAGGAGGGTGGAGGGGAGACCCGGACTTGTCCCGAGTGGCGCTCCATAGAGTGACAGGGCAGTCGGCCCATTGTTGGATATACGGTGACTGAGGTGTACGAGGCGGCCCCCGGACTAGGCCGCATCCCCTCCCCCTTCCCCCCTCCCCTCTTCCCTCCCGGCCGGACTCTGGCCTCCCCCGGCAGCCCCCGGAGCGGCCGCAGCAGCAGCCGGAGGAGGAGGGGGCGCAGAGGGGAGCCCCAGGAGGCTGACCCCCGATCTGGGCCCATAGCGGGCCCCCACCAGCTCTCAGCCCCCCTCTCCTCCTTCTTCCCCACCCCCCGGCTCCCCGACATGACTGCCATCATCAAGGAGTTCGTCAGCAGGAACAAAAGGCGATACCAGGAGGATGGATTCGACTTGGACTTGACCTGTATCCCTTTTTATATGTGTGTGTGTGTGTGTGTGTGTGCTTCTCTATGGGGGAGGGGATGGATCCCGGGAATGGGGGGTGTCAGTGCTGGCTTCTGATCTTTATGGGAACACAGTCTGACATACACACCTTCTGGGGTGACTATGGGGTGTCATTTCTTGAAGTTTCCATAGAAAGTCATGTCAGTGGGCTCCATGTTGGGATTGGCTGCATGTCTCCTTGTTTCATGTCAGTGCTGATATACAAGGCTGAGGCCTGGTGCTCAGGTGTGCAGATTTCAGGTGAACCCACCGTCCTCACCGGGGGCGTCCTCACCGGGGGAGCCTCCAGAGGCTGCTGCTGATTTACCTCCATTGGTACAACAATGCCGCTTGTCAGAACAAGCAACACGACACCCATCAGTCTTCTAGATGTTTGTAAGGTTGTCTTTGAGACCACCAGTGTAACTGGGGGGGGGGGGGGGCGCTGCTATTCCCACTGACCACCAGTGTAATTGGGGGGGGTATTCTTGGGGGGGGTATTCTTCCCTGTGACCACCAGTGTAAGTGGGGGGTATTCTTCCCACTGACCACCAGTGTAATTAGGGGGAGTATTCTTCCCACTGACCACCAGTGTAATTAGGGGGAGTATTCTTCCCACTGACCACCAGTGTAATTAGGGGGAGTATTCTTCCCTGTGACCACCAGTGTAATGGGGGTATTCTTCACTGTGACCACCAGTGTAATGGGGGTATTCTTCACTGTGACCACCAGTGTAATGGGGGTATTCTTCACTGTGACCACCAGTGTAATGGGGGTATTCTTCACTGTGACCACCGGTGTAATGGGGGTATTCTTCACTGTGACCACCAGTGTAATTAGGGGGTATTCTTCACTGTGACCACCAGTGTAATTAGGGGGTATTCTTCACTGTGACCACCAGTGTAATTAGGGGGTATTCTTCCCTGTGACCACCAGTGTAATTAGGGGGAGTATTCTTCCCTGTGACCACCAGTGTAATTAGGGGGAGTATTCTTCCCTGTGACCACCAGTGTAATGGGGGGGGGGGGGGGAGGGTATTCTTCCCTGTGACCACCAATCTAAGTGAGGGGGGGTATTCTTCCCACTGACCACCAGTCTAAGGTTGAGGTGGGGGTATTCTTCCCACTGACCACCAGTCTAAGTGGGGGGTGGGGGTATTCTTCCCACTGACCACCAGTCTAAGTGGGGGGTGGGGGTATTCTTCCCACTGACCACCAGTCTAAGTGGGGGGGGGGGTGGGGGTATTCTTCCCACTGACCACCAGTCTAAGTGGGGGGGGGGTGGGGGTATTCTTCCCACTGACCACCAGTCTAAGTGGGGGGGGTATTCTTCCCACTGACCACCAGTCTAAGTGGGGGGTGGGGGTATTCTTCCCACTGACCACCAGTCTAAGTGGGGGGTGGGGGTATTCTTCCCACTGACCACCAGTCTAAGTGGGGGGTGGGGGTATTCTTCCCACTGACCACCAGTGTAAGTGGGGGGAGGGTATTCTTCCCACTGACCACCAGTGTAAGTGGGGGGAGGGTATTCTTCCCACTGACCACCAGTGTAAGTGGGGGGAGGGTATTCTTCACACTTATCACCAGTGTAAGTGGGGGGGTATGCTTCCCTGTGACAACCAGTGTAAGTTGGGGGTATTCTTCCCTGTGACAACCAGTGTAAGTTGGGGGTATTCTTCCCTGTGACAACCAGTGTAAGTGGGCTGAGGGGGTATTCTTCTATTCTTCCCACTGACCACCAGTGTAAAGGGGGGTGTGGGGGTGGTATTCTTCCCACTGACCACCAGTGTAAAGGGGGGGATGGTATTCTTCCCACTGACCACCAGTGTAAAGGGGGGGATGGTATTCTTCCCACTGACCACCAGTGTAAAGGGGGGGATGGTATTCTTCCCACTGACCACCAGTGTAAGGGGGGGGGTATTCTTCCCACTGACCACCAGTGTAAGGGGGGGGGGTATTCTTCCCACTGACCACCAGTGTAAGGGGGGGTATTCTTCCCACTAACCACCAGTGTAAGGGGGGGGGGGGGGGGTATTCTTCCCACTGACCACCAGTGTAAAGGGGGGGGGTATTCTTCCCACTGACCACCAGTGTAAGGGGGGGGTATTCTTCCCACTGACCACCAGTGTAAGGGGGGGGTATTCTTCCCACTGACCACCAGTGTAAGGGGGGGGTATTCTTCCCACTGACCACCAGTGTAAGGGGGGGGGTATTCTTCCCACTGACCACCAGTGTAAGGGGGGGGTATTCTTCCCACTGACCACCAGTGTAAGGGGGGGGTATTCTTCCCACTGACCACCAGTGTAAGGGGGGGGTATTCTTCCCACTGACCACCAGTGTAAGGGGGGGGTATTCTTCCCACTGACCACCAGTGTAAGGGGGGGGTATTCTTCCCACTGACCACCAGTGTAAGGGGGGGGTATTCTTCCCACTGACCACCAGTGTAAGGGGGGGGTATTCTTCCCACTGACCACCAGTGTAAGGGGGGGGTATTCTTCCCACTGACCACCAGTGTAAGGGGGGGGTATTCTTCCCACTGACCACCAGTGTAAGGGGGGGGTATTCTTCCCACTGACCACCAGTGTAAGGGGGGGGTATTCTTCCCACTGACCACCAGTGTAAGGGGGGGTATTCTTCCCACTGACCACCAGTGTAAGGGGGGGTATTCTTCCCACTGACCACCAGTGTAGGGGGGGGGTATTCTTCCCACTGACCACCAGTGTAAAGGGGGGGGGGGTATTCTTCCCACTGACCACCAGTGTAGGGGGGGGGGTATTCTTCCCACTGACCACCAGTGTAAAGGGGGGGGGTATTCTTCCCACTGACCACCAGTGTAAGGGGGGGGGGTATTCTTCCCACTGACCACCAGTGTAAGGGGGGGGGTATTCTTCCCACTGACCACCAGTGTAAGGGGGGGGGTATTCTTCCCACTGACCACCAGTGTAAGGGGGGGGGGTATTCTTCCCACTGACCACCAGTGTAAGGGGGGGGGGTATTCTTCCCACTGACCACCAGTGTAAGGCGGGGGTATTCTTCCCACTGACCACCAGTGTAAGGCGGGGGTATTCTTCCCACTGACCACCAGTGTAAGGCGGGGGTATTCTTCCCACTGACCACCAGTGTAAGGGGGGGGTATTCTTCCCACTGACCACCAGTGTAAGGGGGGGTATTCTTCCCACTGACCACCAGTGTAGGGGGGAGGGGGCTATTCTTCCCACTGACCACCAGTGTAAGGGAGGGGTATTCTTCCCACTGACCACCAGTGTAGGGGGGGTATTCTTCCCACTGACCACCAGTGTAAGGGAGGGGTATTCTTTTCTTCCCACTGACCACCAGTGTAGGGGGGGTATTCTTCCCACTGACCACCAGTGTAAGTTGGGGGGAATTTCTTCCCACTGACCACCAGTCTAAGTCGGGGGGGGGGGGTTCTTCCCACTGACCACCAATGTCGGGGGTCCTCACTGATCTCCACTAATGGGAGTATTCTTCCCACTCCTCCCTGGTAAATTGGTTTGTACAAGAGGTTTCCTGAGAACGAAACATTATTGTAAAATTGAGGGGCTGCTGATCTAAACCCTATATTGATATTTAATTTGCGAAATACTGTGTATCTGAAACTATTACCATAAGATGTTTATGAAAATACCATTTCACATTTATTTTCATTCCTTTTTTATCCTTGTTTGCAACACAGTACTGCTGATTTCCTTTGGCCCTTTTCAGCCACTTCCTGTCTACATGCACATATTTGGCTGCAAATCATTACTCAGGACTGGCTGCCTGCCGGTGACATTGGCTGATCATACCTGTGTAATTTGTGTGGTGATTGTACATGAAGAATCAACAGGGTGTGCAGGTGACAGTGCAGGAACACAATTAGAAGACAGTTGTTGCCTGTAACAGGAAGAGGCTGAAGAAGGGTCTTCATGGTGGTGTTACCAGGTATACTTCTTATATGTGATACAGATTTATAAAGAGTGAAATCTTTTGAATATCATTAACATGTTTAGGCTTACTTTGAAATTTTAGTAATTTTTTTTGGATTGACCTTTTATACCAAAAGCTTGTGCAGTTGAGCACTTACATCACATAAGGTGATCTGCCCGGATCAACGCAAGGCTGAACACAAGGGCACACAGAAAACCGTTGTTTCTAAGTGCCCACTTAACACCACACCATTGCTTTGAGGTGTAGTGTGCTGTATAAAAACGCCAGTAATTTTACCCAGCGCAACTTGTCACACTACACTGCGGTGATAGACTTGAATGAAGTATCATTTTGTGTGTGTTTTTTTTTTTTTTTTTTTTTTTTTTTAATTATTATTCAAATAGAGTATACAGTGCAATGCGTTGTAACAAAACACTATACTATACTGTGGCGTGGAGGTTGGTGTGAATAAGGGCTTCTCATGATTGTGCCGATAACCATGTTTTAGGGCTCTTTCACACGAGGGATCCGTATGTCCGTTTTTCATCCTTCCGTTTTCGGATGAAAAACGGACATACATGTATCCCTATGGAGCGTCGGATGTCAGTGGTGACATGTCCGCTGACATCCGACCCCGCTCCGATCCGAAAAGTGTAACGGAGGAAAAACCTACTTTTCCATCCGTGATCTCATCGGGTGACGACGGACACTACGGTCCGTCATCATCCGATCCCCCCATAGGGGAGAGCGGCGCTCTGACAGGTCCGTCGCTGCACAGCGTGCAGCGATGGACCTGTCATCTTTCTGCTCAGCGGGGATCGGCGAAGCGATCCCCGCTGAGAAAGCGGGTGTTCACGGGGCGGATCATCACTGATCCGCCCTGTGTGAAAGAGCCCTTATACATACCTTTTTAATATATTTTTCTACATTTGTCTTTAGATTTGCTTCCTAGAAAAAAAAAAAATGAGGCACTTGTAGCAGAAGACCTAGACTTCTGCTGAGTACTTCATTTTTAAATGCTGTGAAAAATATTAAAATTGTTTCGTGTAACAAAGTTTTTTGGGGTAGCATGGCAGGGTTGAAAGGATTTTAGGTATGGTTTATATTTTGCAGTTGGTTCCATCTTGCGTTAAAGTTTCCTTTCGAGTACTGCAGTTGTTAATATTTAGCATTTTATGAATGGTTTGTGCTATAAAAGATGGAAGCTTGAGTATTACTGGGTGCTTTTAGGATGCTGTCAAGTCTTTTGTAATGCAATCAGCATGTCAGGTGCCATAGCTTTCTTAGCGAGGGTTTCATGTTGAATGGTTGTATCTTATGGGTATGACTAATGCTGGTTTTTCTAGTGGTCTAGTGATGGGCTAGAAATATTAAGTAACTCAAGTGTTTCACTGATTTGGTTTTAGAACCTTGCTTGTGGACTACACTAGGCCTTAGTTATTAAAGGCCTCTGCCATGTCAATGGTTCATTATGTGCAGAAGATGCTCTAGTTGTGGAACCTTTATTGCATTTTTTTTTTTGTTTGTTTAGCAGTATTTTGTATAATTTTTCAATCAAGGGCACACACATTTTAGCATTGCAGAAGGACAGTATTAAAATGAAGTTGTGATAATGACAGATATCTTTGTTGTGGTTCCTTAAGTAGGAGGTTTTTTCTTTCAGTATATCGGGAGCATGCAACATTTTACTAATTGAGTTTTAAAAGGGTTTGTCTGTTTTGTTATGCATTGAAAACAATGATAGGGAATTGTGTTGGTTCAAATAGGGTGGTAAGTGGCCACTGTACAGTTTGCCAGCGTATTACGTTCTGAAGAGAACTTCTGTACAGGTGACAGTGGCTTTTGACAGCTTCAGATGTACTAGTTAGTAGGACCTTTTTGAAATGGCACCACAAGATTGTTCATACAAAGTAAGTTGGACAGCATTAATATCAGTATTGACTGATCAACAATGGGTCTTTGCTCTTTTCCTCGATGTATAGCTTTCTGAATATCCATACATAGTTAATTGTTCACCCACATGCTGTGTTCAGTCCACTGAAGATTGATCTGGGTCATCAGCTGAACGTGGAGCCCTCCACTGTGTATGTAGTAATGGTCCTAGAACCTAGAATAGATCATTACTTGCACTTGGTGGTTAGGGCATACTGACTTGAAACACCCCTAAAGCTCATTCTTAAGTATTTTATTTGCTGCTGTTTTTCATAAACGTTGAACTTAGTCTTTTTTCTTCTTTTTTTTATTGTTTTTTGTTACGATTCTTTTGAAATGGTGTAATATCCATTTTTATATTTGTAGTGTTAAATGTTCTAAGTTTTTAGTTTTGTAGTCAACTGTTTTTTTTTTTTTTTTTTTTTTTCCAAATTGAGGAAATATATATTTTCTTTTGATTGCTGATGTTTACTTTCCATACATTTTCAATTTGTGTGTGTGTGTGTGTGTGTGTGTGTGTGTGTGTAAGCACATGGCTTTGAGTAATGACTTAGAATGTAGAACTAGTTTTAATAGTATTGTGCTAAAATGGCAAATGTTGCTAAGAGACAGCCCTACCATTCAAACAGGAACGGCTCAGTCACACAAATGTCTCTGTATATAATAACTTTCATATGCAAGCTGGGCACATTTCTACAGCCAGATTCCTAGGACCTTCATATTGACACATGCTTTCTTGTGCCAGGCTAATAGTTTCTAAAATGTTCCACAACTTAGGTATAATGCACCCTTGGTCATAGAAATGTTTACAGTATAAACTTTATCCCTTTTCAGTGCAAGTTGCCACTTGATGGTTAACATAGTTATTTTACTATAGTAGGACAATGGTACAGTACTTGTACTTTCTGAATAAAGGTTTGCTGTATGTCTAGAATTGATTCTGGTAAGGTTTAATGTCTGTGATATGTTGCTGGATGACTGCATAGCAGTTTTTAAAAATTCATTCATTGACTAGACCAGGGGTCTCCAAACTCTCTAAACAAAGGGCCAGATTACTGTCCTCCAAATTTTACGGAGTGTGGACTGCGGTCATTGGGAGTAGAAATTATCCTCGCGTCAGTGGGAAAAAAATACCAATGCATCTTTAGTATTTGGGAGGAGGAAAGGTGCCCCATCATTGGTGTCAGTTTGAGGAATAATGCCCCATCATTGGAGTCCGTGGGAGAAATAGTGCCTCATCATTGGTGTCAGTGGGAGAATTAGTGCTCTGTTGTTGGCGTCAATGGGAGAAATAGTGCCGCATTGTCAATGTTAGTAGCAGCAATTAGTGCCCCATTGTTGGTGTCAGTGGAAGTAGTAGTCTCTTGTATCACTGGAAGGAAAAGTGCCCCAAGGGCTGGATACAGGCAAGCAAAGGGCCGTAGTTTGAAGACCTCTAGACTAGACCATGTCAAGCGGTTCTAGTTTACTGCATCTGTTAAAGTAGCTCATTGATGTGAGATAAGTCACCTAACCCAGCTTTTGTTTTTTTACCAGAGTGGGTAAAATATGGTTTTACGTTGTGGCAGGCTGGGGTTGGCCAATGGTCAGGTCATAAGAGGGACATTGATGGGACAGGTGAGAATGGGCTCCCATTAATGTTCTGGCCAATATAAGTGGTGCCATGGGAATGTGTGTGCTCATTTTTGCCTCTCCTCTGAATTGGTGTAAACTTTCAATATTATCAGAGCTGAGTTTCAGAGTTTTTATGGACTTTTTAATAGATTTGTTGCCCTGTGGTTGGTTGGATTCCGCTTGCAGGCCCAGCCATGTTTGGGGCAGTATAACGCTCCTAGTTTCTATTATACTATGCGCTGCATTTGCCTAACCTTCTTAAAACACTATACTTTCTGCATTATGGCAGACCTAAAATGTATTTAAACCCAAAAACTAAAAGTAACAGCTTGACAGTCTTATTTCCATCATTTTCAGTCCTAGTGACAAGGTCATTATGACAAACGATAAATATCCATGTTGCAGACATTGATGCAATTAAAGCCTGATAACGGTTCTTAACCGCTGGTGCCCAACATGTGCCCTACTGGCTTTCTGTATGTGGCCTGCTGTGTCTTGGGCTAGGTCTACCACCTGTTGAGCACTTTTTAGAGTGTCAGCGGGGTGCCATGTGCTTTAAATGCTTTCCCTGTTCCAGCACCTGACACCAAAACCAAGCTGGTACTGTCAAGCAGAGTGATTTTTCACTCAACCTGTTCAAGTGTAGTCCTGGCGGGATGGAGAATAGAGAGGCGTGGGAGTGCAATATAAGTGTAAGTAACCGCTGACCACCAATGAGGGATTGTTTGAAAAATCACTGCCACTGATCCCCTGGGGAGGTGGGGGCACAGTATACATAAGACAACTACAGACTGCCAAGTGGGGGGGGATTTTGAAATTACTCCTATTAAAAAAAATACTACTACTGCCTGCCATTGGCTACCTGTGAAGGAGTGGGGGGTGCGCTAACCGCACCAACACTGACTGCCAATTGGATGGGGGGGAAATTGTATGATGCCAATGCTGGGGGTTACTACGTTCTTTGAAATCTGTGTTGGGGGTTACTATTGCATCCACCAATGCTGTGGGTTGTTACATTCATGGACACCAATGCAATATGTTGTGGTCAGTGACAACAATAAAGGGTGTTATTGCAGTCACTAATGCCAGTGCTGGGTGTTACTGAATCCATGGACACCAGTGCTGGGGTTTTCTTGCTGCACCCACAGACATCAATGCTGGGGGGCTACTATTGCATTAATTGACACCAATGATGGAGCTTATTTTATTTCACATTGTAGTATGCTTTAAATAATGGAACAGGAGCAAAATGTTCAGGCCTTAGTGCATTATAGGCCAACTGCCTAACTTGATGCAATGCACCTCAAAACATTAAAAGGCTGCCATTGTGCAGCCCTCTAAAAGTGCCAAGTTGACCACCAATGTCCCAATTTTGCCCACTTAAGCTCCCCTGTTCACACTGAATGTGGCTTTGAAATTGCGCTACTTGAGCTTGATTTCAAACCCGCAGGACAATGCGATTGCATGAAATCGCACAGATGTCGGCAAGCCGCAGATGGAGCTGCCAATGCAAGTTGCACATGAAGTAGTTAAAAATAGTGCAGGAACTATTTTTCAAATTGCGCTACTTCAAATGGCACCCAATAAGACGATGCCAAAGAAAGACATTAGTTGCAACTTCAGGTGCTATTTGTAAATTGCAAGTCGCATCGGTGTGAACGGGGGCTTATACACCATTTGGTCATCAATTAGTATAAAAACTTAGTGGCTGATCAAGGCCTACAGATATTCAATTTGCACCATCTGAATAGGGGTTTTTATTTTAGTGTGGACTCTTGACTGCAGGGGTAATTTTAGTGCAAATGTAAACCGTTTAAAACTTTTTATCAAAAGGAAAAACTTGCAAGCATTACAATGCAATAGTGCAGTGCGTTTCAACCAGAGTGGATATAAATCAATGGTTTAAAAAAAAATCCAAAAAATGTTTTATTTTTTAATAATTATTATTATTATTGTTGTTAATTTTTTTTTTTGATTTTTATCAAATTTATTTGATCAAAATGCTTTTGGAGCATCTAAAGATATAAGATACAATAATAATTTAGTTTATTCAGCATGAAAATGGAGCTTAGTTATGTAGCATGAGGCTGTATATTCTGTAATATTTACATTTTTGGTAAACTCATTCATTGAATCCAAGCTCTAAAAGCTGAGAGCATGCACTGCATTAATACATTCACACAATTTCACAGTAACTATGAAATAAAACAAAGTTCAGGAATATTCATTTATCCCATTGTTTTGCAAATATATGTACACTACAAACTGTATGATTGAATCGGTTCTGATATCGCTGTTTTACTAATCTGACAGCTTATTATTCTAAGGCTTCATGTACATGGACGTTTTAACAACCTCTCCTGAACGATTTAACTTGACATATAATAACCCACATTTAAAACATGCGTTTTGCATTTAGTAGCGTTTTAAAAAAAAAAATTTTTTTTTTCAAAATGGCCGAAAAATGAAAAACGCCTGTAAATAAAAGCAGCTAAATACGTGTTTGACGCTTGAAATTCCTCTAAACTCAACTGCCTAGAAACGACTGTAAACGAACCTGTGTACATGTACTGATAACATAGAATAGAGTTCAGGAGCAGTTACAAAAAAAAGATCTATCATGGCAGCGTCTGTTAGTGGGCATCCGCTCACCTGCTTCTGCCATGTCCCTCACCTGGTTGTGTCACTGCCGCTTCATCAGCCCTCCGATTAAAGTGAATAGGATTTTCGGTGAGCCAACAGTGGGTCAGAGGAGGAGCTGCTGCGGGACAGAGATGACAGTTGATCTTTAAAAATTATGATTTAAATCAAATCCACCCTGGTTTCAACACCTCATGGCAGCGCCGCAGGTATTATGTGTTCTGTGTTGTGAACTTGGCCTGAGCCTGTAATTCTGGGTAGCAAGCTGAGACTATTTTCACAAATGTCTGCAACAGATTTAGCACTTTAACCACTTGAGCTTCGGAAGAATTTACCCCCTTCCTGACCAGAGCACTTTTTGTGATTCGGCACTGCGTCGCTTTAACTGACGGTCACACAGTGTTGTACCCGAACAAAATTGATGCCCCCCCCCAAATAGAGCTTTCTTTTGGTGGTTTTTTATTTTTTGCGCTATAAACAAAAAAAGAGCGATAATTTTGAAAACAATATTTTTTTACTTTTTGCTGTAATAAATATCCCCCAAAAACCTATAAAAAACTTTTTTTTTTCTTCAGTATAGGAAGATATATAATCTTCGTATTTTTGGTAAAAAAAATCGCAATAAGCGTCTATTGATTGGTTTGCGCAAAAGTTATTGCGTTTAAAAAATAGGGGATAGTTTTATGGCATTTTTATTATCCATTTTTTTTTTTTTTTTATTAGTAATAGCGGCGATCTGCGATTTTTATCATGACTGCGACATTATGGCGGACACATCGGACACTTTTGACACTATTTTGGGGCCGTTTTACTGTGTAAATGACACTGGCAGGGAAGGGGTTAACCACTAGGGGGCGATCAAGGGGTTACGCGTGTCCTAGGGAGTGATTCTAACGGTGGGGGGAGGGACTACCTAGGACATGACAGCGATCACTGCTCCCGATGAGCAGTAGATCTCTGTCACGACACAAGGCAGAACGGGGAAATAAACATAGAGTTCCCGGGACCCACGGGCACGATCCCGTGGCGTGCGCGCCCGAAAGGCGGCAAATTTAAAGGCACGTACCTGTATGCCCATTTGCCTGCCTGTGCCATTCTGTCGACATACATCTGTGTGCGCCAGTTGGCAAGCGGTTAACCACCTCAATACCAGGCACTTACACCCCCTTCCTGCCCAAGCCAATTTTCATCTTTCAGCGCTGTCGCTGTTTAAATGACAATTGCGCGGTCATGCTACACTGTACCCAAACAGAATTTTTATCATTTTGTTCCACAAATAAAAAATTTCTTTTTTTGCTTGAACACCTCTGCCTTTTTTTTATTTTTTGCTAAACAAACCTAAAATTTTGAAAAAAAAAAAAAAGTTTTTCTTTGTTTCATTTATAAAATTTTGCAAATAAGTTTTCTCTTTCGCTGATGGGCACTGATAAGGAGGCACTCCGAGGGGGGGCTGTGCTGATAAACGATCAGCACAGACCCCCCCCCCTTGCCGATCGGCTCTCCTCTACTTGCGTCTGTCAGACGCGAGTGAGGAAAAGCCGATCAACGGATCTTCTTGTTTACTTCATGATCAGCCGTGAATGGACACGGCTGATCACGCGGTAAAGAGCCTCCGTCAGACAGACACACACCACACCACTGATCGCCGCAATACGTGCCCCCAAGGATGCGCGAGAACAGTTGTTCTGGGTGGACATCATATGACGGCCTCCCAGAACGAGAGCCGCGCCGCCTATCCGTCATTTGACGGTCGCAGGACGTGAAGTGGTTAAATCAAACAAATTTACACTCAACGCATGCACACATAGTCATGGGCAGATTTTTCTCTGTCGTAGTGCTACTTTAGAGCAGTAGAGGGATGAATGTATTAGTCTTGTGTTGAATCTGTTCTACTACTTCTGTTTAGCATTGACTTTAAGTGCAACAGAATTGATAAATGTCCAGTATTCTACATATTTTTTGTAAAAAAAATCGCAATAAGTGTATATTGATTGGTTTGCGCAAAAGTTATAGCATCTACAAAACGGGATAGATTTATAGCATTTTTTATTTATTTAAAATTTTTTTTTTTTTTTACTAGTGATGGCAGCGTTCTGCGATTTTTAATTTTTTTTCACACTTTTGACACTTTTGGGACCATTGATATTTATACAGCTATCAGAGCTACAAATAGCCACTAATTACTGTATAAATGGCACTGGCAGAAAAGGGGTTAAACACTAGGGCGATCAAGGGGTTAAGTGTGTCCCCTGGATGTGTTCTAACTGGGGGGGGGGATGGGCTCCCTACAACATGACAGGGAGCAGAAGATACCTGTCATGTTGCTAGACATTACAGGGAAATGCCTTGTTTACATTGGCATCTCCCCATTCTGCCTCTCCTTGCCGCAATCGCGGGCCGCCGGCGAACTTCGAGTTTGCGGGACCCGCAGGCACACTGCCGTGGAGTGCGCCAGCAAGGCAGCAAATTCAAAGGGACGTACAGGTACGCCCTTTTGCCTGCCCGTGCCATTCTGCCGACAAAAATTGGCATGCAGTCGTCGGCAAGTGGGTAAACCGGAATTCAAATATTTAAAGTTGCATCTTATGGTCTTGTTGCATGTTTTGCATTGCTTTTTCATGTTTAAAATAGAAACTCTTTACTTTGAGCTCACTTTAAAGTGGTAGTAGTAAATAGTGGCAGTTTAAAAAAAAAAAAAAAAAAAAACCTGTAAGGCAACTGCACAATGTGCTAGGCATCGCAAATACTTAGCGTAGAACAAAGCACTCCAGCGGTGTGTTGAGTGCTTCCATCTTCTCCCCCCAGTCTGTCTTCTGGTTTTACCGGCCCCCGGCTCTGTGAGTGGCTGGAGCCACTATAATGTCACTCCCACGCATGGACCTCGGCTCCAGGACAAAGCTCTGGTACGGTATGCCGGATCTTCAGAGCGCATGCGTCGGTGATGTCACTGGCTGCATCCAGGGTGAATGTCTCCTAAATGGTGAACGATTAGGAGGTATTAATTAGTCTTACCTGTAGGTAAAAAAAAAAAATCACAAAGCGGACATTACTGACATTACTACCGCTTTACTAGGGAAATTTGGAATTCTTTCTTAACCGGTTCCCGACCGGCTCCTGTACATTTACGTTGGCAGAATGGCACGGCTGCGCAAAGTAACGTACCCGTACGTTACTTTGGATTTGCCACCGTGTGTGCGCACGCGCCTGCCGCGATCTCCCTGAGTCAGGTCGCGCGGACTTGATCGCCGCAGGCATACCCGCGATCGCCTCACGGAGAGGACGAACGGGGAGATGCCATTGTAAACATTGTAAACAGCATCTCCCTGGTCTGCCTAGTGACAGTGTCACTCGATTTCTGCTCCCTGTCACACACACAGCCCATCCCCCTGACAGAATCACTCCCATAGGACACATTTAACCCCTCCCCGTCCCCTAGTGGTTAACCCCCTTCACTGCCAGTGTCATTTACACAGGAATCTGCATTTTTATAGCACTGATCGCTGTATAAATGACAATGGTCCCAAAAATGTGTCAAAAATATCCGATGTGTCCGCCATAATGTTGCAGTCACAATAAAAATCGCTGATCGCCACCAAAACTAGTAAAAAAAAAAAAAAAATTATTAATAAAAATGCCATAAAACCATCCCCTATTTTGTAAACGCTATAACCTTTTGCGCAAACCAATCAAATGCTTATTGCGATTTATTTTTTTTTACCAAAAATATGTAGAAGAATACGTATCGGCCTAAACTGAGGAAAAAAATGTTTTTTAATATATTTTTGGGGAATATTTATTATAGCAAAAAGTAAAAAATAATGCGCTTTTTTTTCAAAATTGTTGCTCTTATTTTATTTATAGCGCAAAAAATAAAAATCGCAGAGGTGAGCAAATACCACCAAAAGAAAAATCTATTTGTGGGGGAAAAAAAGGACATCAATTTTGTTTCGGAGCTACGTCGCACGACCGCGCAATTGTCAGTTAAAGCGACGCAGTGCCGAATCGCATGAAGTGCTCTGGTCAGGAAGGGGGTAAATCCTTCCGGGGCTGAAGTGGTTAAAAATAACAGTGCTCTTCCTGGTATGTGAGTGTACCTAGGCCCTTGCATGCCTACAGCCACACAGCTGTATATCTGCTGTGTGAGTCTAAGGCACTGTTGCATCTGATTGCTAGTTTCGGGAGATTTGATGATTTTATTACTGTTGCTCATTGTTCTCATTGCTGAAGGCTCTGACATGTGGATGCAAAGCCCTGCCTCTACCGAGATGGACGCCTGCATACAGAGACCATGCAGAGCAAGGCATGGTAAGTCAGTAATGGGGAAAATATCAGCTGCAGGTAGATGAAAAGAAATACTGTTATCTAGTCCTTTTACCCTCTGCTTGCCCTTTGGGCACAGCTTCTAGATTTTACTTTCTCTTTACCATCCCTGTAAAGGAACCTTTATAACGTTTTAAAGCAATCCTGCCACTAGGATTAAAAAAAACAAGACCTGAAGCATGCTGTGAAAAAAAGATTTCGAAGACCTGACTGTTGGGTGACAACTCCAGTCTTGGTTCTATTCAGGAGCTGTGGCTGCCTCTGCTATATAACACCCTGCAGGGCACTGTGTTTCCTTCTGCCTGCCACTACTTTACTACAGAACACAGTCATGACCTAACCGGTGTGAGAAACCACAGCGCCCAACGGAAGGCACTCCTAAAAAGTGTCAAGTAGCAGCAGTAGGTCTGTATGAAGACTAAAGCCATCACACAGCAGTCCTTTCCCCTCCCCCAAAGTGCCCCTTGTTTTCTCTTTCTATTTTTCCTCTCATGATAGGGTTGCTTTAAAGGGGAGATATATATATATATATATATATATATATATATATATATATATATATATATATATATATATATATATATATATATATATATATATCACACACATCTTTCTGCAGGTACGGGTTCATTGCTAGGATCCTGCAGACTCTTAGTACACTGTCTGCACTGTCTCCTATAATGGCAGGAAGAATCAATGGGCTACCAGAGCTAAAAGCCGTCGGCTGCAAAGACTGATGGTACTTTTAGTTAAAGTGGACCTTCAGTAATTTTTTTTTTCAACTTTCCAGCTATTAAATCTTCTGCCCTTGTTCCAACTTTGGATAGTAAAACTTTTTTTTTTTCGGCCAGTAAATACCTTATACAGCCCACTTCCTGTTTCTTGTCTGGTCATTAGCCTAGGGCTAGGCTAATGACATCATGTTCAGCTCTCTCACTCTGCTGAGAGTTTGCCAGGAAGGGAGGGAGGATGAGTTATAGGGGGGGGGGGCAATGAGAGCTGCAGAGCTGGAGGTGTGCCTCTGTGTAAATCCAGGAAGTGAACAGCTTCAGCTGCCACAGTTAAAATGGTTGCAGCCAGACTTGGTGGAGGGAGATTTCTGCAGCATATTTGGCAAGTACAGAATCACAGTATAAATAAAATAATATTCAGAATGGCATAGATGGTTTTTTATTACAAATTTATGTGAGCTGCAGTTCCTCTTTAATATATTCACAGAACTCTGTGAATGAAGCGTCCGTATGGGCAGAGCCCCACCCTGTTTTTATATTCTGACAGCGGGTACGGAGAGAAGATCCCGCCGCACGCTGTCACAGGGAAAGGGGAAGAGGCGTGAGCTGGAATATGTTGCATGTTCCACCCTAAATATGGGTGGAACATGTTACAAAGGTAAACTTATGGTTTACAATATGTAACACATTCCTTTTGCTTTTTTTCACAATATTGAATTTTCTTCTCTTTTGCTCAAGATGGTTGGTGAGTCTTGTACAGGGAGTTGGGTGTTGAGTACAGAAACCATGCTGACTCAATACACAAGAAAATATTGATTAATTCCGTCGCACAGTAAGGCAGTGATAAAACGGAGTGGCAAGACAAACGTTTTATAAAAGTTCTGCTTAATTATTTTTTAAATTTTTCCTTCTCTGGAAAACCTGTATGTAGTGCTCTGCAAATCTTTTTGCTGTCCAGGATTCCAGTGTTGGGGCAATGTCCTCTTGCACCACTTAGACATCCTTTTCTTGATTGCCAAAAGCCCGTGTATGTATGTCAGTGCTGATAGTCCCAGGCATTTCAGGGCATGCCTCTCCACCAGCAGTAACTATAACAGCATGTTGGGGAAAACCCCATGTTGAAATGCTCTCTCCCCTTTTAGAGCTGACATTTGTCCGCACCAGGATCGTGACTTGTCTGTGCTGTGAGAGACAGGCACAGCTACCACAGCGCAGGAAAGTCATGGGTTCATTTGGCATCTTGTTATATATGGTTTAACCCAGGGGTCTTACACTGGCGGCCCTCCAGCTGTTGCAAAACTACACGTCCCATCATGCCTCTGCCTGTGGGAGTCATGCTTGTAACGGTCAGCCTTGCAATATCTCATGGGACTTGTAGTTTCACAACAGCTGGAGGGCCGCCAGTTTGAGACCCCTGGTTTAACCCCTTTTCTACTTTTTCTATTATCTTTCAGGTTTTGCACCTATGTTAAAATAAGATAAAGTTATGTCTGATCAGTGTATGTTTGGGGTTTCTAAGCAATTTTCTATCATAAAAAGTTGATTTAAACCACTTGCTTACTGGGCACTTAAACCCCCCTCCTGCCCAGACCAATTTTCAGCTTTCAGCGCTGATGCATTTTGAATGACAATTGCGCGGTCATTCTACACTGTACCCAAATGAAATTTTTATCATTTTTTTCCCACAAATAGAGCTTTCTTTTGGTGGTATTTATTCACAGCTGGGGTTTTTATTTTTTGCTAAACAAACAAAAAAGATGGAAAATTAAAAAAATCATGTTTAATAGCTTGTTATAAAATTTTGCAGACAGGTAATTTTTCTCCTTCATTGATATGCACTGATGGGGACAGATAAGGCGGCGCTGATGGGGACAGATAAGGCGGCGCTGATGTGCAGCACTGTTGTTGAGGCACTGGTAGGCGGCACTGTTGCCTATTGCTAGGTGGCACTGGCAGTGAGCACTGAGGATCTGAATGCAGCTCGCCGTGATCGGGACCGATGTCCCTCTCACAGCCGCCAGTAATCGGGGTTTTTTTTCTCTTTTTTTCTCCTCACGCTGCCAGCGCGAGGAGAAAAAATAGCCGATTACCGGCTCTGTTGATATCAGATGATCAGCTGTCATTGGCTGACAGCTGATCACGTGGTAAGGGGCGGGATCATAGACTCGCTGATCACAGAGCCCACAGTGCAGGCCGCTTGGGCACGGGAGGATGTCAATAGACGTACTTCCGGCAAAGCAGGTCCGTGCTGTAGCCTTCATTAGGCTATCGCGCGGATCTGAAGTAGTTAACATGTATGTGGAAAATGTCAAAATTGCAACCCAGAAGTGATGTAATGCACGTTAGTTCTGGGTTCTTGGTAGGTGAGATCAGCAAGCAGAAGTTCACTGTTCTCCCTCCCCTCTGCTGAGCGATACCTACTATTAGAGCTGGGCGATTTTCTCCAAAAAAAAAAATGTCTGTTCTTTAACCACTTGACTTCTGGAAGATGTACCCCCCCCCCCCCCCCCATGACCAGACCATTGTTTGCTTTTTGGCACTGCGTTACTTTAACTGACACGCAGCTAAGCATCACTGTAATATAAGTTAAATCTATAGGATTTTTTTCCCCCACAAATAGGACTTTCTCTTGATGGTATTTGATTACCATTAGGTTTTTTAATTTTTGCGCTATGAATGAAAAAAGACCAAAAATTCGGAAACAATTTTTCACTTTCTGCTATTTAACATCCAATAAAAAAATTAAAACAAATTTTATACATTTAAAGCGGAGTTCCACCCAAAAATGGAACTTCCGCTTTACGTGAAGGTGACCCCCTGACATGCCACATATGGCATGTCGTTTTTGTGTGTGGGGGTGGGGGGTGGGGAGCGGGTACCTAGTTTTTAAGGGCTCCAAGCTCCCACTTCCTCTTCTGGCTCCGCGGCGCCAGAAGTTCACCTCTAAACTCCCCCCCCCCTGCAATTTTATGGGACACGCCACAGGTCCGAGAAGATTGGAAGACTGTTCTGTCTATCATAGGAGACGGAACTTTATATTAACCCTTTCATGACTAAGCCTATTTTTGAAATTTGGTGTTTACAAGTTAAAATCCGTATTTTTTGCTAAAAAATTACTTAGAACCCCCAAACATTATATATATTTTTTTAGCAGAGAATCTAGAGAATAAAATGGCGATTGTTGCAATATTTTTTATCACACGGTATTTGTGCAGCAGTGTTTTAAACGCAAATTTTTGGAAAAGTGACACTTTCATGAATTTGAAAAAATCCAAACAGTAAAGTTACCCCAATTTTTTTGTATAATGTGAAAGATGATGTTACGCCGAGTAAATAGATACCAAACATGTCACCCTTTATAATTGCACGCACTCGTGGAATGGCGACGAACTACGGTACCTTTGAATTTCCATAGGCGACGCCTTAAAAATTTTTTACAGTTACCAGGTTTGAGCTACAGAGGAGGTCTAGGGCTAGAATTATTGCTCTCGCTCTGACGATCGCGGCGATACCTCACATGTGTGGTTTGAACACCGTTTACATATGCGGGCGCGACTTCCGTATGCGTTTTCTTCGCTGCGCGAGCTCGCGGGGACAGGGGCACTTTAAAAATTTTTTTTTTTTTTTTTTATTTATTATTGTACTTTATAAATTGTGTTTAAAATTTTTTTTTTTTTTTTACTTTTATTGCTGTCACAAGCAATGTAAACATCCCTTGTGACAGTAATATGTGGTGACAGGTACTCTTTATGGAGGGATGAGGGGTCTAAAAGACCCCCCCATCCCTCCTTTACACTTCAAAGTATTCAGATCGCCGAAAACGGCGATTCTGAATACTGTGTACTTTTTTAAATTCAGCGCCATTGGCAGCCGAGTAAACGGGAAGTGACGTCATGACGTCGCTTCCGCGTTCACAACAAGAAGGCTGGAACGAAGCCGCTCGCAGCTTCGTTCCAGTCCGCCCCCAGCCGCCGAAGGCAGCCGAACGGACACCGGGCCTCCCGATCGCACGGGAGGCCCGGTAACAGCGGCGGGAGGGGGGGGGAATGTCCCCTCCCGCTCCTCCAGTATAACAGCCGAGCGGCTTTTAGCCGCATCGGTTGTTATACACGGGTAGCCAATCGCCCGCTGTAAACAACGGTACCGGGATGATGCCTGCAGCTGCGGGCATCATCCCGTTATAACCCCGGAAAGCCGAGTACGCATATATGCGTACGGTCGGCGGGAAGGGGTTAAACAGGCTGCCGGGTAAACGGGAGACTGTCGCTGTATGTAACCTGTCTGTGCTCATCCTGCCCCCTCCCGGTCCCCTCCTAAGGTGCATTCGTGGCATTGGTGAGGCTGCATTGATGGACACTGACCCTTATTTTGCTTCACAGTTCTTTATTTAAAGTTTTACGTTTTTTTTTTTCCCTGAAACTTCCCTCTTAAAGTGAAGATGCATATTATACACCTGTGCGTGTTATACGCCAATAAATAAGGTGTTTCCAAATAACACGCCCAAGCTCATCCTTAGTCCTGAGCGTTGCTCTGGGAATTCTTTGGGGGCCACAAAAAATAGATTATATTTATTTAAATGATCTCTATCTATCTCCAAATAACACGCCTGAGCTCATCTCTTCACCACACACATCCACAAAGGCAAGAGAATGCTTGTTGGGCAGTGTATCGGTGCTGGGACAAACACATATTGACCAAATTTTAATGATTAAAAGAATGTCAGGCAAAATGGTCAGCCCTCACGCATGTTCACTTCATCAAATCTGGCCCTCTTTGAAAAAAGTTTGGACACCCCTGTACTAAGGCACGTTCCGGTTTTTCTTTTTCTGCTTTGCAGGGAAACAAAAACTGCTGCGTCCCCACTGACAAGACAGAGCTCTGTGTTTACCCAGGCAGAACTCTGTCCTGTTTTCTTCCTCAGTGATCAGTGGGTGCTGGCGGTTATCCATTAGCCAGAATCCGCTGATCAGCTTTTGCTGTGTCTAAGCACAGCCAGCGTGGGCGCCCCCTACCTGGAACTGCTGGATCACATACCTAGTACGTGACCTGGCACATGAGAGACACTTTGCCACAGTATAATGGCGTTATTATTATTAATTTGTTAAAGCTAATGTTTAGCCAAAAAATGATTTTGCACCTATAGCTGCAATCACATCACTTACCTGTAATGAAGCATGTCTCATGTCGGTCAGACAGCTGGATCCTGGAGAAATCTTCTGTGCAGTGATGACAGGTCCTCTAATCAAGAGGAGATCGGCGAGGAACCTGCAGTCCTTCTCCCATCTCATCCATTGAAAAAAGCCTATGCATTGATTACGCTGCATGTAACATGATCTGTGAATGGGATAGAGTCTCGTGAAGGACAGTATTCTCTTGCAATGTAATCCATGCACGCACTTTTCTCAGTGACAGAAAGGAGGTCCCCATTCGTGGTTTTTTTTTTTTTTTTTTTTTTTCAGTATAGCTCACTGAAGACTTGGCACTATTAACTTCTTAGTGTTGACAGTTCAGCAACAGGAAGAGAACCTGTCATTAATGCATAGAAGAACTCTATAGGATCCCAGCTGCTTTATAAGCGTGGGACATTACAGGCAACTGATGTGACTGCAGCTATGGGGGCAAAACTATTTAAACAAAGTCTGTTCAAAATTAACTGAACAAATGTATTCAATGTGTTGAACGTGAAAACAAAACTGTTAAGCAAAACTGAACTCATTTTTATAATAGACTGCGAGCAGGCATGTTATCACAGAAGAGACCTGGGGGTTTATTTACTAAAGCTAGAGTTAGAAATCAGTCACATTTCTGCACAGAAACCAGTCAGCTTCTAACCTCAGCTTGTTCAATAAAGCTTTGGCAATAAAACCTGGAAGCTGGTTATGTGCAGAATTGTGACTTTTTTTGCACTCTCTAGCTTTAGTAAATAAACCCCATAATGTCTCTTCTATGATAAAATACACCTACGTGCCTGATCGCAGTGTCCGGCTGCATGTGCAGGTCGGCTTACAGCACCAGCATGGTCCCTGTGTGCTGGGATGACAGACTCCTGTGCAGGAGCTACATCATCCTGTGCTGACAAATGGAGATGTCTGAAGACTGGCACCTGGGCCATTAAAAAATGCAACCCCAATTCCAAAAAAGTTGGGATGCTGTATAAAATCTACATAAAAACAGAATGCTATAATTTTTTAAGATCTAAACCCATATTTTATTTCACATTAGAAAATAGGAAACATGGTGGCAGCAAACACGTCTCAAAGAAGTTGGTACATGGCCATGGTGTAGCATCCCCTTGTAAACATCTGGGAACTGAGGAGACCGGTTGCTGGAGTTTTGGGAGAGGAATTGGGGTCTCATTTTTTTCAAGATAAAATCTTAACCAGGGTGGATAAAAATCAGTGATTAAAAAAAAAAAAAATCTCATTTATTTTAATTTAAATCCAGATTTTTTTATTTTTTTTGGATTGTTATCACATTTATTTTAATAAAATGCCTTTTGGAGCAAAAATCTAGTTAGTGTTTTTTTTTTTAAGATACATTAGTAAGTTGGTTTATTCAGCATGAAATGGAGCTTAGTTATGTAGCATGAGGCTGTATATTCTGCAATATTTACATTTTTGGTAAACTCATTCAATGAATCCAAGCTCTGCAAGCTGAGATAACATGCACTGCATTAATGCATTCTCACAGTAACCATGAAAGATAAAACAAAGTTCATGAATATTTCCTTTATCCCATTGTTTTGCAAAACTATGTACACTACAAACTGTATGATTGATTCTGTTCTGATATCGCTGTTTTACTAACCAGACAGCTTATTTTTCTAAATGGGAAACCTTCATTTTGTTTGTAAATATTAAAGATTCTAACTACCAACAAGAATAAGTCCTTACACTTAAAGAGCACCTGTCATTAGATATCCATCACGGCAGCGCCTGTTAGCAGGCATCCGCTCGCCAGCTCCCACCATGACCCTCACCTTGTTGTGTCACTGCCGCATCACCAGTCATCCCTTTTTAAAGTGAATGGGATGGTCGGTGAGTTTACAGCGGGTCAGAGGAGGAGGAGCTGCTGTGGGACAGAGATGAAAGTTGCTCTTTAAAAATTATGTTTTAAATCAAGCCTTTTTACTAGTTATTTAAATTGACTTGATTAAAATCAAATCCACCCTGATTCTAACTGCTCAACTGTTCTGTCCTGTGTCGTCTTTGTCATATTTTTAATTTGAAGATACGCCAAATATTTTTTGATTGGTGAAAGGTCTGGACTGCAAGCATGCCAGTTAAGCACCCGGACGCTAATACTACGAAGCAATGCTGTTGTCATAGATACAGTATGCAGTTTAGCATTGTCCTGCTGAAATATGCAAGGCCTTCCCTGAAAAAGATGTCTGCATGGGAGCTTATGCTGCTCTAAAACCTGGATGTAGCTTTCAATAATGATGCTTTTCCAGATGTGAAAGCTGCCCATTCTGTACGCACTAATGCACCCCCATACCTTCAGAGATGCAGGATTTTTGGAACGAACTTCTGATAACCTGGAAAGTCTCTCTCCTTCTTTTTAGTCGGGAGGAAGTCGGACCCATGGTTGCCAAAAAACAATGTCAAATTTTGTTTGACCACAGAATGGTTTTCCATTTTGCAGCAGACCATTTTAAATGAGCTTTGGCACAGAGAAAACGGCAGCGTTCCTGGATTATGTTAAGATATGGCAGCTTCTTTGCATGTGGGAGCTTTAACTTCTATTTCTGGATGGCACTGCAAACTGTTTAGACAGTGATTTTTGGAATATTCCTGAGCCCATGCAGTTATGTCCGTCACCAAATCATGCCTCTTTTTAATGCAGTGCCTTCTGAGGGCCTGAAGATCACAGGCATCTAATATTGTGCTTCGGTTTTGTCCCTTACACACTCAGATTTCTGCTGATTCACAGAATCTTGCTATTATGTAATTTAAAGTCTTCATAAATTTTACCTTTAACATTCTTCTGTTTAACAATTTTATTTATTTTTAGCTGCAGCTTTTCAGATTAGTGAGCCTCTGCCCATCTTTACTTCTGAGACACTCGAATTGATTTATTAAAGAGTTCAAAATCTGGTACAGCAGTGTATGGTAGCCAGTCAGCTTCTGACTTCAGCTTGTTCAATTTAAGTTTTGCCCAAAAAAGAAAAGAAAAAAGGCAGCTGATTGGTAGAGCTGCACCAGATTTTGAACTGTGCAGTTTTAGTAAATCGACCCCTCTGACTCTCCAAGATGCTCTTTTTATACTGAATCATGTAACTGACCTGTTTGCAAATTGTTCTTCCCTCTCTTCCCTGTTAGTACCACTTTGCCAGCTTTTTGTTGCCCTGTCCTAACTTTGAGACATGTTGATGCAATCAGTTTCAAAATTAACTTTTTCTTAACCCCTTGCCGCTAAGCGTACGCAGATATGCGGCCTCTGCTTTAGGGGGTTTATACCGGGATGCTGCCCGCAGCTGCAGGCAGCATCCCGGTACCGCAGCAAAGAAACCGCATACAGAAGTTGCGCCCGCATATGTAAACTGTGTTCAAATCACACATGTGAGGTATCGCTGCGATCGTCAGAGCGAGAGCAATAATTCTAGCACTAGACCCCCTGGTAACCGTTATTTTTAATTTTTTTTTAATTGTCACCTATGGAGATTTTTAGGTACCGTAGTTTGTCGCCATTCCACGAGTGAAAAATTGGGCTAACTTTACTGTGTTTGTTTTTTTTTTTTTTAATTCATGAAAGTGTCTTTTTCCCTAAAAAGTTGTGTTTAAAAGACCCCTGCACAAATACCGTGTGACATAAAATATTGCAACAATCGCCATTTTATTCTCTAGATTCTCTGCGAAAAAAATATACATAATGTTTGGGGGTTCTAAGTAGTTTTGTAGCAAAAAAGATTTTAACTTGTAAACACCAAATGTCAAATCGGCTTAGTCATGAAAGGGTTAAAGAGGTACATTTTTCTCAGTTTAAACATTTGATATGCTTTCTATTTTCTATTGTGACTACAATATGGGTTTGAGATTTCCAAATCATTGTATTCTGTTTTTATGCAGATTTTACACAGCGTCCCAACTTTTATGGAATTGGGGTTGTGGTAATATTTTTAGTTCGATTTTTAAATTGCAGCCCACCAATTCTTAGATGCACATCTTGTGTTCCTATACTGAACTGCTGCTCAAATGCAGTTCAGTTGCTTTGAGATTGAAAACTTCATCCCGGCTGTACATGTTTTCACAACGAGGTTTTATAGGGATAAATGCTGCCGTAGAGCTAATTTCTTAGCAGATATGTACACACCCACACATGCGTGCAGCTTTTTCATTAATGTATCATGAAAATATTATTTTGTGCATAAATTATAAGTGCATGAGTTTGACTTGATTGCAGCCTATTTGAATCCCCTCCCTGTACAGCAGCACTCTTAATGGGGAAGAGTAGGACTAGGTTTGCTGTATTTTTATTCTGAATGATGACTTGAGAGTGCAAAGAGAAGAGCGTGTCTGATGCTACTTCTCCGTCATGAACATTGTCATAATCAGGTTCTCAATAGGGAGTTTTTACATTCTGTTTCTCAATTGTAACAAAGAAAGTTGTGTCATTCAACTGGTTATGCTATGTAGCTGAACTGTGTAAATATCAGGATTCAATGGGTAATAATTGACATTGTTTGGAGGGGTTTGAGATGGGAAGATTGTGTAGCTTCCTGTCAGATTTCATCACTTTGCATATATGCAGCCAGCCCAGTAAATTCCTGTTTGGTGTCTTTGAGATTACTGCCCTTTGCAATGTTGAGAGAAATCCACCTTTTACAAAAAGAAAATAGTAAATGCCTACTTTTTTGCAAAAAGCAACACCAAATTCAAACATGATAGAAGCTGGCAGGGAGAAGAAAATCTATTTCTGTATAGTTCATTCAGCTCTGGTGTAGGATCAGTATAGCTAATGAAAACCTCATTGGAAAATGAAGGTAGTTTTTTTCTTCACCTGATAAACTGCATTCTTCATACTGGAATATACAACCTTTTGTGTCTTGACTTTCAGGTTTTTCATACAGTTCTTTGAAAAAGAGAACTTTCAGGAACATGGGAGATTTCCTATTTCAGGTATAGGTCATAATTTTCACTTCACTTGCAAAGATCTGGTCATTTGTTATAGGCAAACTTGGGGGCATAGAATTTGATATATATATATATCTATATATCTCTATATATATATATCTATATACATACATACATTTTTTTTTTCTGGATTTTATACAAGGTATGGCAATGTTACATCGCTGTAACAAGATCAAAAATTCACAAACAAAAAGCAACAAAAGCTTACACAATTAGGCCCCTTTCATACATGCGGACCGTTCAGGTCCAGCTGTCAGTTTTTTCAGGCGGACCTGAACGGATGTTCCTTGCAGTTCTACGGAGCAATGGATGTCAGCGGTTCCATGTCCGTTGATCTCAAGCCAGACGGAAAACCTTATTTTCCATCTGTCTGTTGGATCGGGTGAAAACGGACAGGCGGTTTGTTTTCATCCTCTCTCTTCTATGGGGATCTGACAGGTCCATCTCTGCACAGTGAGCGGAGACAGATCTGTCATCCGCTGCCTTGGTGAGGATCAGTGGACTGATCCCTGCTAAGCAAGCTGAGTCCATGAAAACGGATCCGCACATGTGAAAGGGACCAAAGGCCAGTTCAAAGTCACGTGCGTGGGACCCTACCGCCCCCTATGTATTGTTTTTGCTTGGCAGGTGGCTGCTTTACTCAAAATGCTCTGAAGCCTGTTACACACAATGAGATTATCGGACGAATAATCGCCCGGTTCTTTTTGCATGCTAGTTAGAGGTTACTCCACTTAGGAAAATTCATGCTACTTGTTGGCTGCATTGTGTTTTGTCACTTTTTTTTTTTTTTTTTTTTTTTTTTCTTAATGCTAGAGCTGCTAGATTCTGGAAAAAAAAGAGAATCACATTTTTGTTGCTTAGAATAAAGATCACGATTCTCGGCATAACATCTTTCACATTATGCAAAAAAATGAGCGAACTTTACTGTTTAGTTTTTTTTAACTCTTTTTTTTTTTTCCCCAAAAAATTGAGTTTGAAAGACCACTGCGTGAATACAGTGTAACCAAAAATATTGAAACGACCGCCATTTTATTCTCTAGAGTCTCTGCTAAAAAAAAAAAGTTTGGGGGTCCGAAGTAATTTTCTAGCAGAAAATACTGATTTTTAAAGTGATTGGTATTTTAAAAAAACAAACCTTTACAAACACACGTCATACTTGCCTGCTCTGTGCAAGGGCTTTGCACAGATCGGCCCCGATCCTCCTTTTCTGGGGGTCCCCCGGCAGCAATCCTGGCTCCTCCCTGGAATGCCCCCACGGAGAGCCGCTTTCCATTTAACAATCCTGGTGCGTGTGCAGTTCTTTGCTGCCTTAACCGATATCCCAGCTGCAGCTTCTCTCCTTTTGGCTAGTCTCACACTAGTGCTGCTACAGCATGTGTTATTCAGTGTGTATTTGTGGTGCGACTATACATGGATTTGATGCATTATTCATGGATTTATCCACAAAACTGCCTTCTTATAAAGCTGAACTTCAAAATCGCATGGAAACCACCAAAGTAGTAACTGAACCTTTTGAAAAAATGTGCTGCAATAATATGAAACCATAGAGAATGTGATTTTCATTGCCGTGCAATGCTGTGTGACAGCAACTGCATGAGAAAATGCCCCAGTCTGAACAGTGGCACAATGTTGAATGATTGCTGGGGGAATAAGGGATGAGGAAATGCCTCATGGAGCAGATTCATGACCTCTCTGTCTAAACTGTAGTGTCTGGCCTCGCGTTGTAAAGCACTGCGCAGACTGTTGGCATGATAGAAATCCTGTATAATAGCAGACAGGATGATTGCTTTTTTTTTTTTACAGTTAAACGGTACAGTTACAAGAATTGTTTTTTTTTAACAGAGTGCAGAGGAATTAGGACACCTGTCAGGTTTCTATTGGTGTCTGTACCGCGTTAGGGAGTTTCCTCCTCTATTTGGTCAGTTCACCATTATATTCTAAAGTGAAAGTAAAAAATAAACACATTTTGGCGTGTCACCAGAACAAAAGTAGAAGCAAAATCTTCCAATATGGACACTATTCCTGGAGACAACGAGGGATTCCCTCACTTTGTAAGGATTTCCTCTACCTTTCTGTTAAGGCAATGGGGCAGGAAGTGAAGGGTTATCTCCACAATGTGACAGAGGGCAAAAAAACACCCGAGAGGAGTTATAACCCTCCCCTAGACCCACTTCACACAGGGGCGGCTTCAAAGTCACCCGACTCTGAAGCCACCCTGTACATCATGACATCAGCGCGGCTTACAGAACGACTTCTGTCTAGAAGTCAATGCAAACCACTCTGAAGTCGCTCCAAAGTAGTACAAGAACCTTTTTTCTAAGTCAGAGCGACTTGAGACGCTCCTATTAGAACGGTTCCATTGTACTGAATGGAGTGCGACTTATCAGGCGGCTAAGTCGCCTGACAGATCGCCCCTGTGTGAACCGAGTCTTACTGTATCCAAAGTGTGTGTGTGTGTGTGTGTGTGGGGGGGGGGATCTTTAGTTCTACCATTGTATCAAGTTCAGTTACTGTATTCCTGAGCCATTTAGGCAGAAAACATTCCATTAAATAACTGGCTAGTGCTTGCATAGTTCTGCCAGCCAGCTCAGGGAGTGGAGGGGGGCACTGCATGTCTCCTGATAAATGCCATAGAGGCTTCTGGTTGGAGGTCTGGATTTTTATTCACTGTTTAGGAGGGCAAAGGTGAAGCTTTTTAAAAATTTCTGCTTTAAGGGCGCACGGCATTGGAATTTCTCTCAATGCCTTTTATGCCTGGCTGGAAAAAGCAGCTTAAGGCTCAATGCAGGGTTGAAGAAAATGCCAGTTCCCTGGGCAGAGAAAAAAAAAACACGTTTGTTTACAGTGTTTTTGTACTCAGTTTAGGTGAATTTAGCAGCATTTAGCGTTTTCTGCTAGAAAGCTCCAATGAAACGCTAACCAGAAGGGGTTCTTTTTCTGCCTCTAAATGCTGAGCTTAAAATACTCCTCCAAATGTCCTAGTGTGCATGGACGCATAGGATAACCTTGAGCTGCCTATATAGGCAAAACACAAAACTCTGTAGAACCAGTGATTTTTTTTTTTTTTTTTTTTAAGCCAGTGTGCATAGAGCCTAAACACAAACTTAAAGCTGTGCATTGCACACATGTTTAGTCTTGTCAATTGTTTTAGTGTTTATGAATTCCAGAATGTTAATTTATTCTGCTCATTGGAATGAATGAACGTTAAAGCGCTAAACATGTCTAACAACGTTTAGGCACATTAAGTGTTTGTTTTTTTTTTTTCTGCCCAAAAGCTCTTCTCCTGAATGTACTGGTGATGGTTTTTTTCAGCCTGGAAACTCCCCGTGTAATATACCTATAAGTGCATGGACACACAGGCTAACATAGAGGTGCTTTTTTACAGCCTTTTTTTTAAACCCTGTGTGCATGAGCCCTAAATGGCTTCTGTTCTGACATCCAAGCGGAAAAAAAATGTCTACAGCGGTCAGAGCCGCTGTACTAACCATGCAAGATTATTCCAGTGATCTCCGAATGGCTGGCTTCTGTTGGACAGACCGACATACACACGGGCAGAATGTTGCCTTTTTTTTTTTTTTTTTTTTTTTTTTTGAACTGGCAAATGTCTCCTGACATTCTGCCTGTGTGTACAGGGCTTAAGTGATACAGGAATTAACTTTTTAAGGATTGAATAAATACCTAACTGCAATCTTTTTTTTCATAAAGGAAACAGACTATTCAGGTTTAGGGATGTATGTAAATTTTATCAATGTGTGTAAAAACCCTGGTTTGACATTTGTGTAATTTGTTTACAAGGGGGAGGCCATATTTTCTCACTACATATGTATGTGTCATGTTCCTTCTTGCTGTGCTGTACAGTAGTGGTGTTTTACAGTGCAATAATGAGTCAGCTGACTTATTACAGTGCACATATCAGTGTGTTTTATCTTGTCTCAATGGACTGACTCAAATACAAACCATCTCTAGTGGCTTATCTGCTTAATATTAATACGATAACAAAAACGTGGAGGAGCAAATGTGTAAAAATGTTAATGGTGCATTAAACCCTTACCCCTGGTTCACACTGATTCCCCACATCGCATTGCACTGCTTGGCAATCGCATGGCGTCCATGCGAGCTGCTGCATGTGTCAATGTTAGATTGCCAGAATCGCACCACATGGGTTTGAACACCCATGAGATGCGATTCAGGTGCAGAAAAAGGGGTCTTGCACCGTTTTGGTGTGGATACGATGCAATTTGAGCCATACAAAACCACACAGACCTCCCATGTGATGTGCACAGGCATGTGCTGCGATTCCCTGTGTGAATAACATGCAGTGTTTTGCATGGATCAGTGTGAACCTAGGATAATGGTAAGCACTACAAAATTAAATTGTGCTCAGTGAAAAAGTAGTATACTTACCCTTTTTAATGCAGATAACGTTTATAGCAAGTTTGAATTTTCTTGACTTTTCTTGTACATAGTAGCACAAGAGAGCAGTATGATGACTGTCAGTTTGGTACTGCTCCTTCATTGTCCAGCCAGCATTTTGAGAGTACAGTGAGGGAAAAAGTATTTGATCCCCTGCTGATTTTGTATGTTTGCCCACTGACAAAGTAATGATCAGTCTTAATTTTAATGGTAGGTTTATTTTCACAGCGAGAGACAAAATAACAAAAATATCCAAAAAATGCATTTAAAAAAGTTATAAATTGATTTGCATTTTAATGAGTGAAAGAAGTATTTGATCCCCTATCAATCAGCAAGATTTCTGGCTCCCAGGTGTCTTCTATACAGGTTAATGAGCTGAGATTAGAAGCACTTTTAAAGGGAGTTCTCCTAATCTCAGCTTGTTACCTGTATAAGACACCTGTCCACAGAAGCATTCAATCAGATTTGAATCTCTCCACCATGGCCAGGACCAAAGATCTGTCCAAGGATGTCAGGGAGAAGATTGTAGACCTACACAAGGCTGGAATGGGCTACAAGACCATCGCCAAGCAGCTTGGTGAGAGGGTGACAACAGTTGTTGCGATTATTCATAAATGGAAGAAATAACTGTCTATCTCCCTCTGTCTGGGGCTCCATGCAAGATCTCATCTCACCTCGTGGAGTTTCAATGATAATGAGAACGGTAAGAAATCAGCCCAGAACTACACGGGGGGAAACATGTCAATGATCTCAAGGCAGCTTAGACCATAGTTGCCAAGAAAAAGAAAACAATTGGTCACACACTATGCCGTGAAGGACTGAAATCCTGCAGCGCCCACAAGGTCCCCCTGCTCACGAAAGCACATATACAGGCCCATCTGAGTTTGCTAATGAACATCTACATGATTCAGAGGAGAACTGGGTGAAAGTGTTGTGGTCAGATGAGACCAAAATCAAGCTCTTTGGCATCAACTTGCCGTGTTTGGAGGAGGAGGAATGCTGCCTATGACCTCCAAGAACACCATCCCCACCGTCAAACATTGAGGTGGAAACATTTATACTTTCAGGGTGTTTTTCTGCTAAGAAGACAGGACAACTTCACCACATCAAAGGGACGATGGACGGGGCCACGTACCTTCAAATCTTGGGTGAGAACCTCCTTCCCTCTTCCAGAGCATTGAAAATGGGACATGGATGGGTATTCCAGCATGACAATGACTCAAAACATATGACCCAGGCAACAAAGGAGTGGCTTAAGAAAGCGCATTAAAGAGGAGTTCCACCCATTTAAAAGTCAGCAGCTACAAAAAGTGTAGCTTCTGACTTTTAATGATCAGACATTTGCCTGTCTCGCGGTCCATCGCGAAACCTCGCTCCTCCTCCCCCCCCCCTCCTCCATGGCGCCGGCATTCTAACTGTGGGCGCCCAGCGCGTACTGCGCATGCGTGCTGTGAATGGCCAGGCAATCTTCTCGGACCTGTGACGTGTCCCAGAAGATTGGAGGGAGGGGGGAGAGGTGATCTTCCTTCCGGTGCCAGGGGAGGAAGTGGGAGCTGGGTGCCTGTAAAAAACGGGGTACCCTCTGTCACCAGTCACCAGCACTTAAAGCGGAAGTTCCATCTTTGGGTGGAACTATGCTTTAAGGTCCTGAAATGGTATAGCCAGTCTTCAGACCTTTATCTCATAGAAAATATGTAAAGGGAGCTGAAGGTTCGAGTTACCAAACCTCAGGCTTGAAACCTTAATAACTTGAAGAGGATCTTCAAAGATGAGTGGGACAAAATCACTCCTGAGATGTGTGCAAACCTGGTGGCCAACTACAAGAAACATCTGATCTCCAACAAGGGTTTTGTCACCAAGTACTGTTTTGCGAAGGGGTCAAATACTTATTTTCACTTAAATGCAAATCAATTTATAACTTTTTTGAAATGCGTTTTTCTGGCTATTTGTTCTCTCTCACTGTTAAATTTATAGACTGATCATTTCTTTGTCCAACGTACAAAATCAGCAGGGGATCAAATACTCTTTTTCCCCTCACTGTATATTATTGACTGAGCTACCATTGCAGTTAATGTCCAGGATCTAGATGGCTAGAGAAGTTTCACTTTCACTACCTCTAATTCATGTTTTTTTTTTTTTTTCATTGAAGTTTTAACAAAATACAGTGTATCCAATACTGATATAGAATGCAAAACAATTAGTTAAAGCGGTGTTCCACCCAAAAGTGGAACTTCCGCTCATTGGATCCCCTCCCCCCCCCCCCCCCCCTCCCTCTCCGGTGTCACATTTGGCACCTTTCAGGGGGGAGGGGGGTGCAGATACCTGTAAAATACAGGTATCTGCACCCACTTCCGGGAATAGACTCCCGCGGGAGTCACGCCCCCTCCCGCACTCCCCTACTGTCTCCTGGGAAACACACAGGTCCCAGGAGATAGCAGGGACCATTGAGAACGCGCATGCGCAGTAGGAAATCGGGAAATGAAGCCACGATGCTTCACTTCCTGATTCCCTCACTGAGAATGGCGGCGGCAGCACCCGAGTACCGAGGAACTGTTCGGTCTCGGGTGCCGACATCGCTGGACCCCGGGACAGGTGAGTGTCCTTATTTTAAAAGTCAGCAGCTGCAGTATATGCAGCTGCTGACTTTAAAAAAAAAAAATTTGCGGGACTCCCGCTTTAATAAGTACCAGGGTTGGTAGTCAACAAACGTGTTTTAGCTGTTCTCTCTTCCTCAGGGGTATATATTGATCCTTAATTTTGGAGATATATATTTCCTTGCATAGATTCAACACGGTGTTGGAAACATTCCTCAGTTTTTGGTCCATATTGACATGATGGCATTACGCAGTTGCTGCAGATTTGTTGGCTGCACATCCATGATGCGAATCTCCTATTCCACCACATCCCAAAGGTGCGCTATTGGACTGAGATTTGGAGTACAGTGAACTCATTGTCATGTTCCAGTAACCAGTGGTGAGATGATTTGAGCTTTGTAACATGGTGCATTGTTCTGCTGGAAGTAGCCATCAGCAGATGGGTACATTGTAGTCATAAAGGGATGGACATGGTCAGCAACAATACTCAGGCCATGGCATTTAACCACTTCCACCCAGCCAGCAGTTTTACTGCGGCAGGTTGACTCGGCTTGGCAAATCGACGTTACCTTACGTCGCTTCGCCTTTTGGCCACTAGGGGCGAGTGCCCGGCAGGCGCGATGACCGCCGGACACCTGTGATCACTAGTGAGACCGAGAACCTGGTTTGAATTGTGTGTGTGTGTGTGTAAACACCCAGATCCCGGTTCTCTCAGGAGAAGAGACAGATCGTGTGTTCATACTAAGTATGAAAACAGATCTCTCTTCCCCTAGTCAGTCCCATCACCCCCACAGTTAGAACACACCTAGGGAACACAGTAAACCCCTTGATCGCCCCCTAGTGTTAACCCCTATCCTGCCAGTGACATTTATACAGTCATCGGTGCATTTTTTTTATAGCACTGATCGCTGTATAATTGTCAGTGGTCCAATTTGTCCGCTGCAATATCGCAGTCCTGATAAAAATCGCAGATCACTGCCATTGCTAGTGAAAAAAAAATGTGATTTTTAATTTTTTATTTTTTTTACCAAAAATATGTAGAAGAATACATATTGGTATAAACTGAGGAAAAAATGATTTTGAAAAAAAAATGTGGGATATTTATTATAGCAAAAATTAAAAGATTTTTTTCAAAATTGTCGCTCTTCTTTTGTTTATAACGCAAAAACTAAAAACCGCAGAGGTGATCAAATACCACCAAAATAAAGCTCTATTTGTGGGAAAAAAGGACGTCAATTTTGTTTGGGTACAGCGTCGCACGACCGCGCAATTGTCGGGTAAAGCAATGCAGTGCCGTATCGCAAAAAATGGCCTGGTCATTTTCTTCAGCCCCCGAAGAATTTACCCCCTTCCTGACCAGAGCGTTATTTGCGATCCGGCACTGCGTCGCTTTAACTGACAATTGCGCGGTCATGCGGCGCTGTACCCAAACAAAATGACGTCCTTTTTTTTCCATAAATAGAGCTTTCTTTTGGTGGTGTTTGATCACCTCTGCGGTTTTTATTTTTTGCGCTATAAACCAAAAAAAGCGACAATTTTGAAAAAACAATATTTTGTACTTTTTGCCTTAATATCCCCATTTTAAAAAAAAAAAACACTTTTTTTTCTCAGTTTAGGCCAATATGTATTCTACATATTTTTGTTTAAAAAAATTGCAATAAGGGCATATTGATTGGTTTGCAATCTGTGATTTTTATCGTGACTGCGACATTATAGCGGACACATTGGACAATTTTGACACATTTTTGGAACCACTGGCATTAATATAGCGATCAGTGCGATTAAAAATGCATTGAATACTGTAAAAATTTCACTGGCAGTGAAGGGGTTAACACTAGGGGGCGGGGAAGGGGTTAACTGTGTTGCCTGGGAGGTGATTCTAACTGAAGAGGGAGGGGACTGAATAGAGGAAGTGACAGATCGTGGTTCCTAGCTAATAGGAACACATGATCTGTCACTCCTGTCAGAACAGGGAAGTGTGTGTTAACACACACTCATCCCTGTTCTGTCTCTCCTGGTAACGATCGCTCATGGCCGGCTGTCATTGCGACCGTCGGCCACGAGCATCGGCACCCCCGCTTTGCGGCGCACGCGCCTGCTATCCAGACCCCGTGAGCCAATGTACAGCTACGTGGTTTCGTGCAGCGAAGCCAACCTGCCACAGTATAACTGTGACGGCTGGTCCAGAAGCGGTTAAACAATGCTCAGTTGGTACTAAGGGGCCCAAAGTGTGCCAAGAAAATTTCCATCACACCACCACCAACCTGAACCATTAATACAAGGCAGGATGGATCCATGCCTTTGTAAAGTTTACACCAAATTCTGACCCTACCATCTGAATGTCGCCACTGAAATCGAGACTCATCAGGCCAGGAAATGTTTTTACAGTCTTATTAATAATTTTGCTGAGCCTTTGCAAATTGTAGCCTCAGTTTCCTGTTCTTAGATGAGAGGAGTGGCACCCGGTGTGGTCTTTTGCTGCTGCAGCCCATCTGCTTCAAGGTTCGTTGTGTTGTGGGTTCAGAGCTGGTTATTTGAGTTGTTGTTGCCTTTCTATCATCTTGAACCAGTCTGACCATTCTCCTCTGACATCAACAAGGCATTTTCAGCCACACAACTGCCGCTCACTGGATATTTTCTCATTTTCAGACATTCTCTGTAAACCCTAGAGATGGTTGTGTGTGAAAATCCCAGTAGATCAGCAGTTTTTGAAATACTCAGACAAGCCCGTCTGCCACCAACAACCAACCATGCCACGTTCAAAGTCGCTTAAATCCCCTTTCTTCCCCTTTCTTCCCCATTCTTATGCTTGGTTTGAACTTAAGCGAGTTGTCTTCACCACATCTAGATGCCTAAATGCACTGAGTTCCTGCCATGTGATTGGTTGATAAGCAATTTGTGTTACCAAGCAATTGAACAGGTGCACTTAATAAAGCGGTGTGTGTGTGTGTATATATATATATTATACGCTCATTCTCTTTCTCTAGGAGGCATCGCGTCACTTCCTCACCGCTGGTCAGTAGCCTCTGAAGTGTGTAAGTGGACAATTAGATTTGCATATAATTCTACCCTTAGGGCAAAACTGGACAGATTTGCTGTTCAATGGATTCTCAATGCAGTTTGGTTAATGCACGGTGTGTATATATCCTTTAAATACCCTGTTATCTTGTAAATATTGAAGAAATAACTCCTGGTTGTATGTATAGTGTTAAAAATCATTGGTTGCATTGGTGAAACAGTTATGGCTTGCAATCATGAAGCCTAAAGAAAAAAAAAATAAAAATCCAAATGACATGATAAAACAACTCCTCCTGAGTTATTTCATGGACCCACTTTGAATGCCCAAGTGTAAAGAATGCGAGAACTCCTCAGCCACTGTAGAGTATGTGGAGTTAATTTTTCTTTTTGTGTTCAGGTCTCTTTAATTCTTTTTCCTCCCCCTAGTAATGCGTGATCCACAAGTGCTTTCTCCGTTGCTTACTGAGTGAAACAGGCATTCTTCGAAGAACATTTCTAAAAGCGTTTTCTAGCCAAAAAGGATTATTTCCTGCCTCAGGATTTGAAGTTTAGAGTATAACAGTGCTTTTTTTCAAGTACAGTCACTTCAGAAATGAGCTTGGCAGACACCATGAATATATTCCCTATGCTGAAAATACCAAAGGCGTTTTCCTTGGCCTAGCCGTGGTATCCCGAGCACAAAGTGTTCACTGTTGAAAGAGGAGATACTGCTGAAAGTCTGCACCATGACTGAGAACAGACACTGCTTTATATCCCTGGTGCTTGTACTCCAACTCCTCTCTGCACAACCTGAGAAGTTCATTGCTGGTTTAGTGTCGGATCAATTTTATACAGGTTTTTCTTTTTGTGGGTTAGTGATGTAGTTGAGGATGCCCTTGGTTGTCTGCGTAAAATAACAAGTTAGCATTGAAATTTTTTTTACTTTTTATTAAGCAGGTAAGAAACAAATAATGTCCCTGTCCCTTGTCTCTCAGTGCTTTGCAATGAAATACAGACATTCATTTTGCTTCTTCCTGATTTTTTTCCAGGATTATGGAAATTATTTTTTTTCTTTTACTTTGAGATATTACATACTATTGCTTTTTACCCTTATATATTTTTAGATACGGTAACTGTGTTCAGTGTGCTGTACAGTAGCTTTGTTTTTGTAATTCTGCTATTGGTACTTGATAAAAAATCCATTTGTCTAAAACATTACTGTAACTTTAAAATTAGATCAAGTTGGGTTTGTGCAGACAATTAGCATAACTGCAACATTCTCATAGGTCGTGATCCTTAAGGCCCCATTCACTTAGCGTAATGTAATCATGGGCAGAATGGTTAAGACTCTAAATTGCGGCAAAACTTGTGACGTGAGTTGGGGGTGCCATTCATTCTTAATGGCACTCCAGATGTGGTGTGATTTTGCTGCATGGCATGCAAAAATTGCAGCAAACCATGCGTTTAAAAATGCACTTGGCTCCTGGCTAAAATTTGGTCCTTGAGCTTATTTGCAGTGACAAACACACATATGCACGACGCACGAAATGTGCGTTCGTTCAAAAAGATCACAAAAGGCAACTAGTGTTCTCGCTACAAGAAATGTGAACGGAGCTTTAAATTCTGAATGTAATCGCACTTGCTTGCGCAAGTGTTTAATGCTTATGCAATAATTACCAATGTCAACAACATCCCATGGTTTTTACTGTCTGGCTATTATTGGGGGAGAGCTTTTTTTTTAATTTTTTTTTTTTTTATTGATTTCATGGATTTCAGATCAAGCACAGCACATCAGGTGTTTTTTTATTTATTTATTTATTTATTTTTTTATATCTTCTGACCGATAGGCCAGACAAAGAGCCAGAGAGATCTAAAGCAAAGAATATCTTAACATAACATTTTTTTCAGTTTTTTTTTAATTTATTTCTATTATTCTATTTTCTAATTATTTTCTATTTTTTTTAAGTATTCACTTGTCTTCCATAGTTGATAAATCTTCAAGAAATTGTGCAGTTGAATTGTAACGCATGTTGACTGCCATTAAATTGGGTCTAGCAAAAACATTCTACCGCATTTAGTCAAAGTTTTTATATTCACTATATTGGGAGTTGGGACGCCTACCTTTACATGAACTTTAATGGCATCCCAGTCTTAGTCCGTAGGGTTCAATATTGAGTTGGCCCACCCTTTGCAGCTATAAAAGCTTCAACTCTTCTGGGAAGGCTGTGCACAAGGTTTTGGTGTGTCTATGGGAATGTTTGACTATTCTTCCAGAAGCGCATTTGTAAGGTCAGGAACTGAGGTAAATGAGAAGGCCTGGCTCGCAGTCTCCGCTCTAATTCATCCCAAAGGTGTTTTATCGAGTTGAGGTCAGGACTCTGTGCAGGCCAGTCAAATTCCTCCACCCCAAACTTGCTCTTTCATGTCTTTATGGACCTTACTTAGTGCACTGGTCCAAATAATTGGGTGGAGAGGGGCTTATGGTGTGGTGCTGTTTTTCAGGGGTTGGGCTTCACCCCTTTGTTCCAGTGAAGGAAACTCCTTCAGGCGTCAGCATACCAAGACATTTTGGACAATTTCATGTCCCTTCCTGTTCCCACATGACTGCGCACCAGTGCACAAAGCAAGGTCCATAAAGACATGGATGAGCCAGTTTGGGGTGAAGGAACTTGACTGGCCTGCACAGAGTCCTGACCTCAACCCGATAGAACACCTTTAGGATGAAATAGAGCGGAGACTGCGAACCAGGTCTTAAAATCCAACATCAGTGCCTAACTTCACAAATGTGCTTCTGGAAGAATGGTCAAACATTCCCATAGACACACTCATAAACCTTTGTGGACAGCCTTCCCAGAAGAGTTGAAGTTGTTTATATATTATAATTTTTTTATTTTTTTCTTTGCAAGAAAATTTACTTTGAACCCCAAACATATATATTTTTTTTAAGGCACAGGCCCTACAGATTAAAATGGTGGGTGTTGCAATTTTTTTTCACACAGTATTTTTGCAGCGATTTTTCAAACGTAATTTTTTTTTTTTTTTTTTTAAACACTTGATTTTTAATGCACTAAAACGCACTATTTTGCCCAAATGTTTGATGAGATAAAAAAGATGATCTCATGTTGAGTACATGGATACCAAACACGACACGCTTTAAAATTGTGCACAAACGTGCAGCGTCGACAGACTACATACGTTTTTAAAAACCTTTACAGGTTATCACTTTAGATTTACAGAGGTCTACTGCTAAAATTGCTGCCCTCGATATGATGATCGCGGTGATACCTCACGTGCATAGTGAAATTGCTGTTTACATACAACACGGGGCCGACGCTTGTGTTCGCCTTTGCGCGTGAGCACAGGGGGATGGGTTTTTTTTTTTTTTTTTATTTATTTTGCTTTTATTTTTAAACTGTTCCTTTAATTTTTTTTTTAATTATTTTTATTGTCATCTCAGGAAATGTAAATATCCCCTATGGTGACAGGTACTTTTTTTTTTTTTTTTTTTTTTTTTTTTTTTTTTTTTTTATTGGAGTCTATTAGACCTTAGATCTCTGCTCTGCCCTAAAAGCATCTGACCACTCCAAGATCGGTGTGATAAAAAAATGCTTTCCCAATTGCACTGTTTATATCTGGCGAAACCTAAGTCATGAAATGCTCATAGATTACGGTTTCTTAGGCCATAGAAATGATTGGAGCCGTTCTGGTCTCCAATCAGCTCTATGGTCAGCTGGCGTAGCCACCAGCTGCATTCTCTGGTTCCCTGGTGGGACAGCAGAGCCAGGGAAAGCCATGAAAGACGGCGGGGGGGTCTAGAGGAGTCTAAAGGCTAATAAGCCGCTAGGATTGCTTTTACATGAAAGCCGACTGCTGGCTGAAAAGAATGATGCCAAGATGATGCCTAAACCTGCAGGCATTATTCTGGTATAATCATTTAAAGTCCAGCAACATACCAGTACGTTGCTGGTCCTTGTTGAGCATATATTGTAATGTTCTTCTTTTTATACAGCCTATGGGCTGAAGGAAAAGATTGATCAGTGCGTAAGCCAACCAATAGAATACCGCCCTTCATCCACCCACTTCTAATGATGGGCATCCATGCACCATATTTTTTCTTTTTTAAACTCTGGTGGAGAAATCGCCTCCTACATCGCTGGAGTCGCCGATTTACATATCGCGAGAGCAAACGCTGTTGCTGTCAAAATAAATAAATCAGTGCTGCAACTGAATGGCGCAACTGAAAAGCAAATAATGGTAACAATAAAACATTAACTCAATAAAACTAATTTTTTTTATCGCAATCTGTCCTAAAAATTATATGCCAAAGCATAGGGGCAATCCGCCCCTAATGTTAGGAGCAAATCGCCCCTCCACCCCTGCCCCCATGCTTTGGCATATATGCTCTTTTTTTAACTGTGGTGGTGAAATCACCTCCTACAGCACTGGAGTCACGGCTTTATGTATCGTGGGAGCAAACGCTGTCAGAATAAATAATTAAACCCATGCTGCAGCTGAATGGTGTATCTGCTAAGCAAATGATGGTTAACAATAAACAAAGTAACATTACAGAATAACAGTAAGACATACAATACCTGCAAAGCAAATACAATAAAACAGTAAAAATAAAACATTACCGTTCTAAAATACAGTAACAATTGAGAAAGAACAATAGATATAGAATGAGTGAACGTGAGAGAGATAAAACGACAACTCTTTGGCTTTTTAAATTTTTTTTTTTTTTGTATTTTTGTAAACTGTAACTGTAAACGTTCAAGATTAGAGGGTCTCAAAATGTGATGGCCATCTCATCTTTCAAGACCCTGTGGAAGTGTGCCCTGGGACTGTGCAATGCTGTACCCTATGCTAATACTCCACTAGTGTGTGGTAGCGTTTGAAACGGTCACCGATGCAGAGACCAGGTTGTTTAGAACAATAGGGACAATGAAAGTGGGTGTCACGCCTATATTTGTGTTTTCTGCAAACACATCATCTTTGGGAGTTTCTTTGGGCAGGGGTACCAGGGAGGATATAAGGAAAATGCCTCTCAAGCAGCCGGCTCACTGCATTTGCGTTGGGAAGGTGGGACACAGCACCGTTTGGAAAACAGAAGGGCTGTGATGATCTCTTCCTGGAATTTTAGGAAGGATCCAGTTCATCTTGAAGCTTTGTATAGCGCAAAAGCATTCAGAAGAGCCAATTGAAATAAATATACAGACACTTTTTTTTTTTTTTTTTTATACCGGCGTCTGGCCTTACGGGCAATTAGGTACAGCGCCAACAACTGGTCGTTGAGGTCCACCGATCTCATGTTAAGGTTGTATTTGTGGACACAGAGGGGTTTCTCCACAACACCAGTCGCCGTAGGAATTTGGACTGTCGTACCTGCGTGAAGGGAGGACAGAAGAAAATATTCCGTATATCCCTCCACTTCACTGCTAACAAATTATTACATTTCAAGCAGGAGCTCTCCCCCGTCTGAGTCGAGATTCTACAACCCTTTGTTGAAGACCCGGCGATTAGATTGCACTGTGCCACATGCACCAATTCCACAATCAAAAAGGTGACTAAAAAGTGTCATATTGTCATACAAGTGGTACCCGTTTCCGAATAAGGGTAACACCAAGTCCCACACAATCTTACCAGTGCTCTCTATGTAGTCTGGGCAGTTCTCCGGCTCCATCTTTTCCCCCATAAACCACAACTATATGTATAGCCTGTTGCCCTGTCACAGAGCTTGTACATTTTGACCCCATATCTGGCACGCTTGCTGGGAAGATACTGTTAGATAGACAAGCGGCCAGAAAACTTAAGCAGGGACTCATCAACGCAGACAACTTGATCAGGAGTAAACAAGGCTGCAAACTGCTGTAGGGCCGAAACAACTGATCGACAACTAATCGATTACTATTTTCATAATTAATTGGCCAGTGACATAAAAAAAAGCTAATCGCTACTGTAAATATTACTTTCACTGTTGCACAGTAAAAAACAAACCCCTTACAGTAGCGATTATTTGCTCTTTTTGTGAAGAGCTCTTTTTTTTTTAACTCCATTATGTTACTAAATGTCTTAGGCCTGGTTCCCACCCATGTGTTTTTTGGTGCTTTTTGCAGAAACGCACTAAGTTCATTTAACGTTCACAGCTATGCTTTTTTCAGCTGCTGCGTATTTGGAAAGGGTCAAGGACCTTTTTCGCAAAACGGTGCTTTTTTGGTTCAATAGACTTCAATGGAGAAGCTGCAGAAAAGCATGTAGTGCGTTTTTGCAGCAATTTGTGTTCTTTAATCTGCCCAACAAATTGGCCAAAGAAGTGTAAAAAAAAAAGCAAAATGTAAATCGCTGCAAAATCACGTGTGCAAAAATCAACATGTACAGCAAAAAGCACTGCATAAACTGATCAAAAGCAAACTGCATAGGTGTGTACTGAGCCTTATGCTGGCCACACGGATTAATTTTCAGACGAGAATATTCATGCAAAAAATCTTTGTACATTTGCTGAATGAAAGAATTTTTGAAATTTTAACTTGCTTTTAATATTCTGTTTTAAAATGAATGTAATTTCTGAATGCAAACCACATAAACTGTCTGAAAATTCCTTTGACCAAGAAGTTTTCTATTATTTCAAAATATTCCCGTCACTGTGGTTGAAAACAAATGTCGATTTGACCCCACTAACGATTAGAAAATCGAGCAAAGTTCTTAAAATGACTTTTTTGAAGGAAGACATTTGTTTTTGTATGACCAGCAAATAATATATTACAGTTCTGTTTGAAAATCTGCAAAACAGTGTAACTTTTTTTTTTTCTCTTTAAATAAAAAAAATTTGATCTGATATTTACCAGATTCAACCTCTAATAGTATATAGAGCAGGGGTCTTTAAACTACGGCCCTCCAGTTGTTCAGGAACTACAATTCCCATCATGCCTAGTCATGTCTGTGAATGTCAGAGTTTTACAATGCCTCATGGGACGTGTAGTTCTGCAACAGCTGGAGGGCCGTAGTTTGAGGATCCCTGATATAGAGTATATCTCTTCTGTCAGTTATTCTCAGAGTGGGTTAAAGATTTTGCGCTCTAACCATATAGTTGGTTATTTTATATTTACCCCTGCGTATAGAGATATTTAGGAATAAATTGTCGTTTTTTTAAACTTTACATATTAACTAAATTATACACCACTTTTTTTTTTTTTTAGGTTATAAACCGATTAATCGAAACAGTAATCGGACAACTAATCGATTTATGAAAATAATCGTTAGTTGCAGCCCTAAACTGCTGGTTGAAGTGGTTTACAAGGGGCCGAATTTTGTGAAGCCGATCGTATCCAGGGTCAGCCTGAGGATAACAGAGTTCATTGACATTGAAATGCATGAACCGCAAGATCTGCTTGTTTCGTGTCCTGGTCATGGAGGCAGAGAACATGGGCATATGGTGAATTGGGTCAGTGGATCAATATGACCGCAACTCACTTTTTCTTAACTACGCCCATGAGGAGGGATTGACCTGGGAACGTCTTAAATTCAGAGACCGTAATAGATCTCCAATCTCTGGCAAGGGGCAACTGGGGATTAGCGGCGATGAATAGACCAGCATACAAATTTCAAAAGTGACGTAAAATCAACTGTTTCCACCTGAATTCCGGGTTTGCCAGTGAATGGGGGAAGTTCGGGTGCTGCAGAAGTGGTGGGCTCCCAATTCAGATTGGCAAATGCAGCAGAAGGGCACTATGGGCTTGACGTGCCTGTTTTTGTCTTCTTGGTGGCTGCGGGACACTAGTTATGCTAGTCACCTCACCAGCTTGAACTACACTTATGGGACTCGCCACGTCACCAAGTGTTACTGCGGTGCTGGATGTACGACCAGGATGTACTTGGCCGCTGGTGCTTGCCAGTTCACCAGAAGGATGAGCGGCACTAGTACTGGCTCTCTGCTCCATACGAGAGCCCTGTGGTTCTTGCACCTCAACAACAGCAGAAGAACGGGGTCGGGTACGCCTGACCTTGGCAGGAACCACTACTCCATCGTCAGAGCTATCTGTCAGGGTGCTGCTGCTCTCTACTGGTTCGTATTCTGAGCCTGAATCGGACAGATGCGTGACTTCCTCTTCACTATCTGTCAGGCTCAGAAACGTGTAGGCCTCTTCACTAGTGTACCTTCGATTGGACATTTTGGCCTCTGAATTTACTGGTATAGTAGTGAGACTCACAGGTAAAAAGAGCACCTGACTGTCAGCAACTGCTTCAAATGCTACCCAAAAAACTGTTAGCGTTCGCAGGCATCAGGCCTGACTCTGTGAATGCTGCTGTAGTTCTGTTTTTTTATTGTTTTGTAAGTGACAGTGATGGATTGATACTGCACTTGGGTGGGCTGGGCTGACCCTGTTAACATTGCGTTCTTTGGGAACCCTAAACTACTGGGGACACTAGTATAGATCTGATTAGATATTGATCCGTTCAGACACTATACTACTAAAGGAGGTGTATGGTGCTTGTGTGGGTGTTAGCGCTACTGGCACTAATCTGACGCTGCCTGGGGCTAACCAACATCAACCGTGACACTAACACAGTGGTGATCACTGGTGAAGGGGTGATCAAGGGGTTAAACCTTTGTTGGGGCAACTACATACCTATCTGGGGCAACTACATACCTTAACGCTGATTAATGTCACAAATGACACCAGTACAGTGATCAAAGAAAAAAAAATGAACACTGCACTGGGTGACACAGTGACAGGGAGTGAAGGGGTCAACGGGGGGAGATCGGGGGTGAAATATGTGCCTAAGTGTACTGTCAGTGTAGTGTTGGTACAACACGTTTGGATCTCCTCTCTCTGGAACGTAAAAGAATTCCAGAGAAGGAGATGACGTCACTTCCCCTGTCTGTGTTTACACTTACACAGGCAGGGGAGGGTTTCATTTTTCAGGACCGATCAGGTCCAGGCCTGGAGACTGATCGGTTCTGAAGCGAATCCGGTCGACGCTGCCGCCTAGGGGGCGTGCGTGTCCGATGTAAGGTAACGTCGATTTGCAGAGCCAACCTGCCACAGTAAAACTGCGGCGGCTGGTCCGGAAGTGGTTAAACATGCAAATCATGATCCAAAGTAATTTTCCTTTTTCCGGTTAATGTATTGTGGACAACACTGACTATATGCATAACCATCTTTTGTTTATTGCAGGTTTACCCTACTGTGCTTACCAAAAACATCACGCATACATGTAACAAAAGACTATTATACCATTCTAGCTTGTTAGATGTGTGTGGCTGGACAGGACTGTTTGCTTTTCTCTTCTCCCATGTGGGATATGTTGTACTGCATTAGGCCTCTTGTATGTGGGCTGGCTGAGCCCCTTTAGTGTAAGTGCAGCTGACTTTCCTGTGCCCAGGTGCAGCATACAACCTGTCATTGACATTGAATGGCTGATCGTATGACCATTGTAGACATGAGTACAGCTATTAATGCTATTAATATTATTATGCTATTAACAGAACTTTTTCTATGTTTTTGCCTACGCCTATACACTGTACTCGTGTTTACCATAGCATCACCATATACATGAGGACAGCAGATCGCAGTCATTCATAATGATAGGCTTTATGCTGCACATTGACTGGGTGAAAGAAAGAGACTGTGGCAGTTACCCTCAGCGGATTCAGCCAGCCCATGCTTGTCTTGAAGGTTTTCCCCCTAACATCCCAGGGAAATCTGTATGTTTAGTTTAATACAAAATGCTATTTGCAATAGGTCTGTAGAAATGTATTTTAATTTACTAGTAATGCCAGGGGTTTTCAATGTCATTTCTCATTTCAGCTGAATCGTGTTTTGGAAATGTTCATTGATGTCACAATAGTCTGGCAAGATACCAGTTTTCTCTTCATCGGTGCCATACTTTTTTGGGACGTTTGTTTTTCAACTTATCTATATTTCAATTGGTGCTGGTGGTTTTCAAGTTCCAATATAGTTTTTAAAGCCTAATTCCAAGTTTAATTTCAAGTTAGTTCCTTGGGCCAAGCTGGTACAAATAAGCAATTTCCTTTACTGATACATATGGCTGCTGTCAGTGCTGTATGAACTGTGTGTAGCATCAACTACATGCAGTTGTACAGGGACTTCCTATCCCATTCATGGATCAAAATTGAGTTGGGCTGAGTGCTGTTCACCATTCACAGGATGCCTTGTATTTTTATGAATGAATACAAGGCTTTTACTGATAGCTGAGGTGTGGAGGTGAGCAGGTGATGTCACAAACTCTACCTCATCAAGTCAGCCATACAGTCTTATTGCCAAACTGCCCCCAGCTGACATAGCCCTACAATCAACAAGCTCCTGCTTCCCACTGATTGGGGACTCTGACTTAGCGGGTTGTGTGTCAGACCTCTGAAAATATTTTATTGCTTCCCCATAGAGAACAAGGGTTCCTCTCTGCAGCCTACTGGCGCAGGACAGGCTTTTCTATTTCAGCAGTGGCTGTTTTTTTTTTTTTTTTACCACTTACTGCCCGGCCTATAGCAGAATGACGGCCGGTTGGTGGTTTAGTTATCCTGACTGGGTGTCATATGATGTCCTTCAGGATAACAGCCGCCGCGGGAGTGCTCATCGCGGCGATCGGTGGAGCGGTGTGTTAGACTAACACACCGCTCCACCGATCTTGGTAAAGAGCCTCCGGCGGAGGCTCTTTACCACGTGATCAGCCGTGTCCAATCACGGCTGATCACGATGTCAATAGGAAAAGCCGTTGAACGGCTTTTCCTCACTCGCGTCTGACAGACGCGAGTAGAGGAGAGCCGATTGGCGGCTCTACTGACAGGGGGGTCTGCGCTGATCGTTTATCAACGCAGCCCCCCCTCGGATGCCCGCACTAGATCACCAGGGAAGCGGCCAGGACCACCAGGGAAGCGGGCAACATGTGGATGGCCAGGTATGTACACCATGGCCATCCACATGTGCCCTCTGTGCCAATCAGTGCCCACAAATGGGCACTGAATGACACCATTATAAAGCAGTAATGCCCACCAATGCCACCCATCAGTGTCCATCTGTGCCACCTATCAGTCCCCATCCGTGCCCATCCATGCCACCTATTAGTGCCACCCATAAGTACC